>NC_056750.1:717606623-717704123 GCF_019279795.1 Protopterus annectens
TCCTGGGTGAAGTTAACATAAACTGGGCTACAATTCTCTCTCCTACTAATTCGTACAGTATCAGCTTGTATAACTTCACACAATTAAATACCACTACTAGACCTTCAAGAAACTCCACTAATGGTAGTATATTAGAATGGATCCTAGTATCCCACCCCACTATACCTCTGATAGTGGCACTCTCGCTGGCACACTAGCTGACCATTTCCCCTCCATCTCCCATCTACTTTCCAACTTACTCACACCTATATTTCTTCTCTCTGCTTAAAAAATTTCAACCCAGGAATTTTCATAAACACTCTAAAGTGCACCAACTGTAATCCATTAAAAACCCTTCCCCTAAATAATGCCATCTCCTATTTCAGCACCATCTTTATGAACCTACTCAACTCCCTTGCTCCCCTAAAAACTAAATGCATAAAAAGTAGCCCTGTACCTTGGCTATTTAAAAACACTTTTCTAATATGCATCTTTGTGACAAAGCATGGGCACAATACAAAAAAAAATAAAAGCCCCTCTACCCTTACTGAATATAAAACTCTACGCAACAAAGTAAAAAAAAACTCATCGTCTTTGACTGGAAAACTTATTTTTTTTACCCGCCAAACCAACCATAATAGCAACTCCAAACCGTTTTGGAAAGGAATAACATCTCTCCTCAACCCTGGAAAAAATGAAAACCCTTGCCCTGACCCATCTGACATGGAATTAGCAACCCAATTTAACTCCTCCTTTATTGACTCCATCAAACTAACACTATCCTTCACTAACAACTCTGCAGCTCCTCCTCAGCCTACCCTCCACCCTCTCCTCTCCCAACATCCCATGCCAACCCCCACCTTTCTCCATCAATCCCATCTCCTTATCCACTATAAAAAAAAAACTCCTACAAAACTTCAAACCTGGTGCCAATGTCCCTGACGACATCCCCTCCTATTTCCTAAAAGTTGCTTATGCTATCCCTGTCTCCATACTAATAAATCGCTCCATCTTGGAATGCTAGTTCCCCCAACTCTGGAAGAAGGCCTTTATTATCCCTCTCAATAAAGGCAGAAATAACAATGACATCCCTAACTTTCGCCCTATCGCCATCCTATCACCTATTTCTAAACTACTTGAGAAGTGTGTCAACCAATGACTCTTACCCTATCTCATCAATAACCAGCTTTTAACTCCCATGCAACATGGTTTTAGACCAGGTTGTAGTACCACCACTGCCCTTCTGTCATTCTTTGAAACAATCCATAAAGCCCTCTTCTTTGGACACTTACTATCTACTCTTTTCCTTGACCTCTCTAAGGCCTTCGACACCATTTCCCTCAACCTGTTTCTTTCCAAACTCTCTAAACTAAACCTATCCTCCTCCTCCATCCACTGGTTCTCAAGCTACCTCACAAACAGGCAACACACAGTTAAATGGAAAAGAGCTACCTCACCCTTTCTCAATACTTTCACAGGCGTCCCCCAAGGTTCCATTCTAGGGCTCCCTATTAATAAATATATTCAAAAATGATTTCTACCATGCTATCCCAAAATCCAGTCTTATTCATTATGCTGATGATTCCACTATAATCTGTTCCTCCCCTTCCATTACAACTCTCAGTAATCTAACACAAGATACCTTCTCTACTGAACAGTGGATGCTAGACAGTCATCTTGATCTGAATGCATCCAAAACCACACTTATGCTATACAACACCTCTAAAACCTTTTCCCTAGGCAAACAGTCATTCATAATTACCAGCAAAAATAATACCCCCTAGAACTAGTCTCTGACACAAAACTGCTAGGGGTTATCGATGACCAACTAAAACTCGACAAGCATATACAAGCAAACAACAAAGAAACCCATAAAACTAGGTATCCTCTACCATCATAGTTGCTTTCCGTCTTCCACCACCAAGATTGCACTAGCCAATAGATATCTCATCCCACCCCTTTTATACGGTGTTCCCATCCTAACCAGTCTTCATTCTTTCCTTACTACAAAACTCTCATCCTGTTATAACAATATATCAACATTTGCTGCTGGCCATACAACCTCCTCCCACCACTGTAATTCCCTTCACCAACTAAGTTGGCTAGAGCTACCTAACCTCCTGACCTATACCCAGCTCATCCAAGCACACAACTCATTCACAGCCCCTCCCTAGCAAACACCTTTGAAATGCACAAACCAGATAGATCACTAAGATCTAATTGCCAAAATCTAATTAAATTGCATAAACTTTCATGTCCAGCTGGGAATCCCCTAATGTCATCCTCTCTAGCACGTTAATGGAACTCCCTCTCTCCCCCTATCTGCACCATCAACAGTCTTTTTTTATTCAAAACCTCACTGCACACTCTCCTTACTTCTGAGTGGAAATGCTGTTGCTCTAATTCAATCTAAATTCAGACTGATATCTTAATTCTTCCAAACTCATATCTTGCCTACTATGGTACTCCATCCTCTGTGATGTTAGTTACCTACAACTGAAAGATTCCCTACCACAATCTCAAAAAAAAGAAAAGCATTTCCAATTGAAGGTTACTTGTTAATTGAATGTTTTATAATTTTTTTGGTATGTATATCTTTCTGTATTATGTAACATTTACCATAAAAATGGATGTGTGTATGCATGATATGTATTTGCACTTGGCTGTAATGTACTGCTATGGATTTTATACTTCCTTCCTATGTATTTGTATTTTTTTTCTGGGGTTTTTCTCCCCAGGACTCATTTGATAACATGCTCCTTTGTAGCCCAATGGACTATCCTGGAAAACGTACTTCAAATAGATAGCAATGAAATATAGTTAATCAGTAGATTGCTTTGAAACAATAGCTCACAAATCACAAAAGTAACAGCACTAATAAAGCAGCGATTCAGTAGAATATTGTCATCAATTTAGTGAGGCTACCAACAAGCAGTAATAAATATGGCAAACAGCAAAATGAGGTGCAAAGAGGTACAGTTTTTTGTAGTAAAATTGAAGACAGAAGATGAGATCATTCAAGGTTCAGAAGCTAAAGGGGTGGACATTTACCAAGTTCTCACTGTAAACAGTAGAATGAGCTGATGTAACTAGTGGGGGGGGGGGGGGGGAGTCCAGTATCAACTTTATACCAGAGGCGGGTAACTCAAAGCCACCAAGATTTACCACCGCAACTGGGTGGGACAAAAAACAGTTGTACAGATTACAGTGATATGTAGTAAAACAGAAGTGATGAAAACAATTGAAAATAATCCTTTTTCCAATATTACAATAGGGGAAAAGGCAGAGGACCGGTCACTCAGCAGCTATGAATAGCTTCAGCAAACAAGTATAACTGGTTTAAAAAACTGTCTATTAAAGGCAGAGAAACAGAAACCAGCCCAATTATCCAGATAAAAATAGTTTTGCAGGAATGCTTTTAGCTTGATTAAACCAGACTGATTACTTTCTGCCACAAAGAAAAACAGCTAGGCCTCTCAAGACAAAAGATTTCACTACAGACTGAAGAGTCTTGTGCCCAGGAGACTTATTTCACAAAGTTAAATTATTCAGAGGCATGTTGTGCTATTGGGTATAGTTACAAGTACTGGCATAAATTTCTGGCATATGTGTATGTGTGCATGTCGGTATAGTTACGAGTGGACTTGGGTTGCCTTGTGTTTACTATAATTTTTTGGCATGGCAGATAGTCTTCATTGGCATGTGTTAATATGGCAGAGACCTTTTGTGGACTGGTCTCTACTGTAACAGTGAATGCATAAAATAGCAAATGCTGTATAATCAACCCTTAAAAATGGAAACGACAAAATGCCAACCACACTGAACAGTGATTTCCCCCCCCCCAGGGGAAAAAGATCACTAGTCTTGGGGGAGGATTAAGTAGCAGGATGTGTCCCCCCCACACCCCCTACTGAAATATATCAACTCCGAGATCACACCACAGTGGAGGAAATGGCAAAGTCCTGAAAACGGCCCAATGATTTTTTTCCCTGGGGAAAAAAAAACCTCTGTTCTGTTTGTTACTGATTTCACGGTTTTGATTTAAAATGGTCAATAAAACGGAGTTTGCTATTTTAAGCATTCACTGATATAGGGAACCTTCGCGGAACAGGTCCACTCGTATTTGATCAGAATATTACAGAGAATTGAATATTTGAGCAAGAGTAAGATATTTTTATACAAGCAGCTTCGTCTGACAAAGATGCATGCACCAAGGGCATTCATTTTGCTAAACTTTGCTGGGTCATAGGCCATTGAAAGAGAGCATTCATTTGTGTATGTATCAACAGTATATGAAGGAGAAGGGGAAAAACAGTCATATTGTTGTACAGGCTGAATCAAGGGAAGACCCCGGAGTGTTTGAAACACAAATTAAGGGAAATGTGTAACCCCAGACAAATGTTACATTAGGGAGGCATTTAATTTGCACACGAGATCAAAAATAAGGATAAACTTTTGCAGCTTATATTACTGACTTGAGAAACAAAGCTAAAGCATATAGGTTTGATGATTTAAATGATGAGTTAATAAAGGACAGGTTTGTGTGTTGTATTAAGTGTTGCAGTGGAAAGACTTTGCTTTGTGACAGTGATTTAATGCTGAAGAAAGCTATCGAGATTTGTCAAATCCATGAAGTTAAAGAAAGGCACACAAGTATGCTTGCAGGTGATAAGAGCATGGTTTCAGCAGGCTCCTGAGCAAATGTAAACAGCATGCAACATGTGACTAGCATAAGCAGGCCTAAGCACATGGCATCTGTAACCCCTGCGAGTGTGGCAGGTAATACCCATAGTTTTCCATCAAGTTCTAAGACTGGTTCAGTGAAAAGGACATGCTCAGTGTAGTACAAGGGTGAGTCAGCAAAACCCCAATCAAGCTATATTAACTGTCACAATTGTGGTGTCAATCATGAATCTAAAAGAGAAGTGCTTAGCATTTGGTCAGCAATGCCACAAGTGTAAGAAATGGAACCATTTTCAAAAGTTTTCCAAATCAAGTAAACCTCACACAGTTATAAAAAGGGCACTCAAAAAAGCAAGCTGATCATATACAGAGCTGCAACTCTGCTTTCTATGTAGATGGAATGTCAGTAATTGGGGAAAAGGTTGATGCAGTAAATTTGTTGACAAAAAGTGTTTTGTACTGTCCAGGTGAATGGCAAATCCACCAAGGCTGAAGGTAGACACTGGTTCTAAGTGTAATGTTCTGTCAGCAGACGCATTTGCTAAGGTGAGAGCTGGTAAGGAGCTTAATGTGGTCATTTGTGTGAAACTTGTTTATGGAGGTGAAAAATTCAAAGTGAAGGCTCAGCAGTGCTTTCATGTTTGGCAAAGAACTGCTACAGCTTACTATTTTATGTAGTCTGAAGACCTTTGCAGTCATTATTGGGTCTCACAGACAGTTTGAGAAGAATCTACTTTCCGTTAATGAAGTTCATCATATAAGCATATATCCTAGTTCCAGCTTAAGTGATGCTATTTTCTCAGAGTATTATGTTTTCAATGACAAGTTAGGCAAACTTGCAGTTGTGTGTTCTATGAAGTTAGTCCCAGAGATCAGTCCAGTGGCCAGACTGGCAAGAAAAGTTCTAATAGCTATGAAGAATAAAGTCAAAGCTCAGTTGGATAAAATGGTGCAGCAGGGTGTAAATTGTGCAGTTAGAGAACCACCTGAATGGGTGTTGTCTATGGTAGCAGCCCAGAAAAAAGGCTCAGATGAATTCAGAATATGCATTGACCCAAGAGATTTGAACAATGCATTAGAGACTGCATTATCCTATGCATATAGTCAAGGAAGTCGCAGCCCTAATACCAAATGCCACTGTTTTTTTTTTTGTCCTGGATGCAAAAAATTCATGTTTGCAAGTGATGCTTGATTGCAAATCCTCATGACTACTTTCAGTATCCCATTGGGAAGATATAGATTCCTCAGGATGCCATTTGGAATAAATCCTGCAAGTGGTCTTTCAGCATGCAATGGAGCAAGTTTTTTCAGGTTATCCTTGTGTCGAAGTAGTAGATTTATTAGTTGGAGGCAATGGTGAAGCAGCGCATGACAGCAACCTTATGAGAGTTGTATACAGAGCACATGAAGTGAACTTAAAGCTCAGTCCTCTGAAGTGCAAATTCAGACTACCAAAATTTACATATGTACGTCATGTATTTACTAGCACTGGCTTACGACCAGATCCATCCAAGCAAGCAGACATTCTTGAGATGCCAGCACTGGATAATGTTCAAGCTCTACAATGTTTTCTTGGTATGGTCAACTATTTAGGCAAGTTTATACCAGATTTCAGTGAGTTGGCAGCACCTTTGAGAGAGCGGACACTCAAAAATATTACATGGTCTTAGCTGGAACAGCACCAGAAAGCATTTGAAGACCTTGAGCAGAAAATTGCTACCCCATCTACAATAAGATATTATGATGTCAATAAACCAGTAACTTTTTCCTGTGATGCTTCAAAATTTGGTCTTGGCACAATTATTATTCGAGGGCAGACCAGTAGCCTATGCATCTAGGAGTCTTACCAAACTGAAATGCAGTATGCTCAAATTGAGAAAGAACTACAGCAATAGTATTTGCATGGTCCACGTTTCATGATTATATATATTGTCTTGTACATAAAGTCTAAAATATCTTATCTAATGCTTGTAACATGTTTTTTGTATAAACTGTGAAGATACCTGAAATGTTTAAAATTTGTAGTATTTAACTGTATAACAACTAGTACCTGTATGTTAGTAGTCTAGCAATCACTTGGAGCTTATCTCCCCGTGACTCTACTGAAAATGGACATAAATCCAGTTAGACTATCCCGGTCAACAAATGTTAAATAAAATAAAATAAATAAAAAATAAAATATTGTCAAGCTATTCAAATTGAGACTGATCAACATCTAGTCGGTATTTTAAAGAAGCCTATGCATTCAACTCTAGCGAGATTACAAAGAAAGAAGCTAAAATTGCAAAAGTACAACTTCAAAATGGTTTATATCTGGCTGATACCTTATCCAGATCACGCAGAAATAGAACAGCTTAATGCAGAGAATTTTACTGTCATGGACGTGCGGAAGTTTTCTACCACAAGACTTGAGCTGAGAGATAATACAAAGACTGATCCAATTTTGCAAAAGCTCAACCACTACATTAATGCTGGATGGCTGTTAAAGCAAACTAGTGTACCACCTGAGGTGCTAACTTATTTTCCTCACGGAAATGAGATGTTGATGGAAGATGGCATTATTTCCAAATGTCCTAAAATTGTTCCTGCTTCCAACATTGTGAGTGTATTCACATTTTGCATTGTGGTCACCCACGTTCCGAATCTACTAAAATAAGGCTGTATTTTGGCCTTCTCTATTAAAAGATATTTACTTAGTTCAGCATGCAATAGTGCTAAACTGAATTTGCAAAAAGAGCCACTTCAGCTAAGTCAAGTTCCTGAACTACCTTGGTCAGCAGTAGCCACTAATATATTCAAGTGGAACAATAAGCATTACTTAGTGTTGGTAGACTCTTATTCGAACTTGTCTGAAATCGATTTACATCCTAACATAACATCCACTGCTGTTATCACCAGGTTAAAACATCATTTCATAGTCCATGGTAGTCCACACAGTTATTTCTGACAGTGATAGCCAATTAACCAGTCATTTTTTTCAGAAATTTGCCAAGGAATGGGACTTGGTACATGTTACTAATAGTCCAGAATACCCACAGTCAAATGGATTAGCTGAATGTACAGTACAGAGTGCAAAGTAATTACTAGAGAAGTCAAAGCTTGAAGCACCAATGTCTCTTTGAATTTACTTGATCTCAGAAACCTAGTCCGTGATGATGTACTTTGCTCGCCTGCTCAGATACTTTTTTCTAGGCAAACAAGAACAACATTGCCTATCAGTTCCAGTTTGTTGAGGCTTAAAGCAAAGAACAACAGAGCAATCAAAGCCCAACTGCTTTCTTTCCAGAAGTCCAGCTATGATAAAATTGAGCAGATTTCTTCATCCACTGAAACAGGGAGAGAGAGTGAGGATACAAACAGTGAACGATTTTGACTGGATTGTTCAAGTGGCAGGTATATGTGCCAAGCAGAGATCCTACTGTATAGAATCTGAGGGTGTGGAGTACAGGAGAAATCAGACATCATCCTGTATCAGAATCGATATCGAGGCATTGTTCCTGTGATACAGACTCTGGATCTTGTAGCAATCCAGACAATGTTCCTGTTGCAGAAAGTGTCTGAACTTCTACTTCTGTTCCTGATATCCCTAAAGTTGAACATTAAGCAGAGACCGGCCTAGTTGCTAGACCTAGTTCTAATTACTATGTTGCATGATTTGGTTTCATTTCCAGACCTAGTGTGCCCATACCTTACTTGGATAGAAGAAAGTTTCTCTCCACCTGTGAGAGAGGGGAGCTTTGAGCAGCCTATCTGACCCTGGAGGAGTTCTTCCAGCCCAGAAGTTAGTAGTTTATTGGCCATTTTGGGCTAATTTCTTTATTTACTTGATATAAAAACCACATTTGAGTGGTTTTGCATGCTGGGCAGCGCCGGTGAGCTAGGGTTAAATTTATTCCTGGCTCCTCTGTCTACTCTTCAATTTTTCCCCTTGAAACTAGTCTAACTCTCAACCTAAGCACTCAAAAAGCATCCTACAGTCTAGCAGTTGCTCAGACCTAATAGCAAGCACTAATGTACCCTGACACTTGATTGCCCAGCTGGGCGAGGCTCTTTATTCACCCCTCAGCAACCAAGCAACTAAGCAGCTCACCCTATTCAGGCATGACCAAAGGGCAATTTCAGGTGTACTCTCCAGTCCAGCTGGTGAATCTGGGTATCCTGAGGTAATGTTACAACTGCCTCATGTACACAGACAATCCTCTCCTCCTACCACAAAACACTAACATATGCGAGAGATGTAATTATACAGCCAAACTGGAGGCTAGGCTCTCTCCACCCAAGACTGGAACTGACCGTCAAGAGGGGAAGGTTAACACTTGTACCACACCTCAAGCCACACACAAACGTACTAAAACAGCACTGGCAAAAAATACACAAATACACAAAATCATACTCGGAGGCTCTAAATAACCTTCAAAAGCATCAGAGACCTTCAAAGCAGACACCCAAACAACCTGCACCTCCCGTTACAAACCAGACGCACAAAACAAAAAATCAGTGTGCTGCACAATCACACTCCTTAAGGCGAAATAAGATACCTAACACACTAGTAATAGGTGACTCTATAGTCAGGCACACTGACGTCCCTCTCACTAGGCTGGACAAGGAGAAGGTTACTGTTAGCTGCCTGTCAGGAGCCAAAATTCGCAACATAACACAAGCACTCGGGTCACTCCAGAACAAGTACAAATATGACTCTGATTGTTCATGTTGGTGTGAATGACCTGAGACTTACCTCCCTGGACTGCATGAAAAGAGACATGGAAGAGCTCTCTGATCATGTAGCCCAGGCAGGTATGACACTGACCCCGAGTAGCATCCTACCCTCAATAAAAATGATAACTCAATATAAAGAAAAATGATCAGTTTCAACAATTGGCTAAACTTTTGGTGTCATTTAAAGGGGATCTAGTGTCTATCAGCCTAGGACGACATGCTCGACAAGCTGCGTTGCTTCGCAAGAGATAGCTTGCACCTGTCACACCTAGGCTTTCGAATGCTGGCCAAGGCTCTTGCTGCCCCCATAGTGCCTTTTTTAGGTCAAACCCACCTCCATAAATAGCGCAATTAACAAAAAAAAAAAAGGGTTATGCTACTCAACGCCAGGAGTTTAAATCTCAAAATGCGCATGCTCGAAGCACTCCTCAGTATGGAGAAAGTCAACATCTGTGCAGTAACTGAAACCTGGTTCAAGGCTCCAGAAAGCGCCTCAGCACTACAACTCATACCACACGTTTCAGCCACAGAACATGGACTGAAACAGAAAAGGACAGGGTGTAGCTGTATTAATCAAGGATATCTACAACTCCAGGTTAGTGGCGCAGCATGATACCTCTGAGATCATCCATGTGCAACCAACATCAGGCAAATCTGCAATGCAAATTGTGGCCTGCTACAGATCACCCTCCATGACCCAGAACCACCACTCAGCCTTTCTGGAGACACTGGAAGACATGAAGGTCCTTCTGAACACCCTGATATTGGGCGATTTCAATTACGCTACCATTAACTGGGAAAACTCGAGTACAAACTCCCAGGCCTAGCACTTCTTGGAAATCATCAACTCAAACACCCTGGATCAGCTGGTAAACTCCCCTACCAGAGGTGAAAACATATTGGACTTGGTCATTACCAACATGGATGACTGGTGTTTTACACCGGAGGTAAACCCATCACTGGTTAGATCAGACCATAAACTAATCACTCTGGATATCCACACCCCACCACCACCCCCAACTAAGAAAGTCCACAGTAAAAAATGTTTCTAAAGCAAACTTTACCTTACTTAAGACAGAGGTGGTAAGTTTCACAGTCCCCACGCTAAAGGATATCGCAGTCCAAGATGCAGAAACCTTTACAAATGCACTCTGAGCCCCTAAAAGGATGCATGGATCATGCCGTCCCTAGCAAAACCAAGTCTCACTTCTCTACGAGAAGGAAACCAGTCTGGTGGATCCCTGCCATAAACAGGCTATACAATAGAAGGAGGAAGCTAGTTAAGAAAAAAAGCAAATTCCAAGAAGGAAAGACATCCATGATCAGTATCGGTAGGAAACTAAGGTTCCTCATAAAATCATCCAAGGCTAACTTTGAAAGAAAAATAGCCAAGGATTCAAATGATAACCACAAAGTCTTCTTTAGCGATGTTAATAATCTAAGTGGCAACTCGCAGATATGCACTGAGCTAGTGCAAAATAGCGCAAAATATACTGAACCTACTGATATTGCCAATATCCTGGCAGATAGTGTAGTGCCCCGGAAATCACAGATGCACAGGTGAAAACAGCACTTTCAAAAGCCAAAAAGTGTCTATGGGGCCAGATGGTCTCCCAGGCTGCGTCTTGCATGAACTACAGAACTAACCCCCCACCTAAACATGCTGTTCAACCTCAGCCTCTCCACAGGCTTACGTACCTGTAGAATGGTGCACAGCAACGGTTATTCTGCTCCACAAAGGAAGGGCCACAACTGACCCTGCAAACTATCATAGGTAGGTATTAGGCTATTGGCCCTGCGGCCTATACAAGCCCAGCCAAAAAGTTACCCTGGCTTTTGCCACCCAAGAAAATTATTGTCCTGTGCCACTGTCTAACAGAGCCACAGAGGTGATCCCTGGGGTGAATTTCCTATTTCCCATCCAATCATAAAGATTTTTCTTGAGTGCTAATGAGGAGCTTTGTTTGATATAGATAGGTAGTTTATTCCAGAGTATGGGAAGTCTCTGGGATAGGAATCTATCCTTCCGGCGTGTTCTGTTTATTGTGGTGACAAGGTTTACGTCCCTAGAGCATGTAGCTCACAGGGATTGGGATTTCTTTAAGTGGAGCATGTCCAACAGCTCTGGGTCTAACATAGCTTTGTATGTTAGGCAGAGATCACCTCTGAGTAGGCGATATGTGATGGAGTAAAGTTGGAGTTTTTTTGGGGCAATCTACATAGGGCATGTGTTTGAGGCTGGTAATCCTCTTTGTGAGGTATTTCTACGGCCTTTCCAGTTGTAGATGTCTTGTGAGGTACATGCCAAAAGGGACATTGTACTCTATAATGGGTCTAATGAGTGATGAGTAGAGGGGAACAATGACTTCTTTTTTCCTGGATGAGAAACCTTTTGTAATGAGGTGTGCCACATAGAAGGATGTGATTATCAAAGGAGAGACTACCGTCCACCTGTGTCCCAAGGTCTCTTATCACATGTTTGGTGTTAAGTATACTTCCGCTCATGTTGTGGTTAATGGGTACAGAGTTTTTACTAAAGGGGATGACAATGCACTTGGCATTGAGCTTGAGGCCATGGCTTTGATACCAGGCATCTGTCTCAATGAGACCTTTTTGTAGGATGTCCACATTATTAGGAGTTTCGATTATGGCTACTAGTTTGCAGTCATCTGCAAACTTCATTAGCCAAAGACCTTCTGTGTTAGCCTGTACTTCAGAGAAGTAGATACCAAACAGGAAAGGACCCAGGACTGAACCCTGTGGTACTCCACTTGTCACTGGTCTGAAGTCGGATTTGGAGTCTGCTACTTTAACAGTGTGGGTTCTGTCAGTGATCTAGTTGGCAACCCATCTTGTGACATAGGGATTTATACCTAGTTTAGTGAGTTTATCTTTAATTCCAGAATGGGGGGGATGGTGTTGAAAGACTTGGCAAGATCTAGATAGGCTGTGTGAACCACCTTACCCTTGTCTACGGCTTTGGTGACTGCTTCAAATAAGTCTATCAGGTTTAGGAGACATGGTCTGCCTTTTACAAACTAGAACTGGGTGAGGTCCAGAGTTTTGAGCTTACCAATGTCTTTGTTTATAAGTTCCATGATGATGCATTCCATGGCCTTGCAAAGCAGGCTCGTCAGGCTAATGGGGCGGTAGTTCCAAGGGTCCGTGGTGGCTCCCCCCTTGTCGAGTGGGATAGCCGTTGCTGTGAGCCATTTTGCAGGTACAAAGCTTGAGGTGAGGCTATGATTGAGCATGCTACTTGGGTGGGGTGCCAGTTTGTTCTGCAGTTTGTGTAGAACACAGCCTGGGAGGTTGTCTGGTCCCATGGATGCTGTGTTATTGGCTTTGGAGAGTGTGGTTTTTACCTGTGAAACCATGATTACAGGAAATTTGCATTCTTCTGGTATAGAGATGGGCGCTCTAGCTGATGAGAGGGGGGTAAACTTAGCACTGAACCTATCTGCCAGGATGTTGGCAATAGCAGTTGTGTCTGTATATTTAGTGCCATTGTGCTGTAACTCAGAGCAGATCGGAGTGTTGTCATTGAGATTCTTGACATAGCTGTAGAATGCTTTGTTGTCTTTAGAATCAGTGGCGATTTTTCTTTTTGTAACTAGCTTTGGAGGATTTTATCAGGGATCGCAGCTTCTTACTGAGGCTGACAAGGGAACTCCTCCACTCAGGATTTTACTCTCTCGCAACAGTTTCTTCCTTCTGTTGTACAGTTTGTTTATGGCAGGGGACCACCAGATTGGCTTCCTATTTTTGGAGGATAGTGTCTTGGTTCTGTCTGGGATAGCACGATCTATGCACTCATCTAAGTGCTTATAAAGTGCAGTTGTGTAGGATTCAGTAGTCATAACTGTATTGTCCATCTACATGGGTGTCATGAAGTCCACCACTTTTGTCTTAAGAAGCATGAAGTTGGCTTTGGAGAAATTTTTTACCATGGTTTCCTTAATGGGGGGTGGGGGCAGGATGTGGCTATATAGGGTAATTAGTTTATGGTTGGTTCGGTCTAATGTGGTGTTGACTTCAGGTGTGGAACACCAGTCACTCATGTTGATGATGACTAGATCTAGGATATTGTTGCCCCTGGTGGGGGTGTGGATAAGTTGATCCAGGGCATTGGAGTTTATGAATTCCAGAAAGCGTTGAGCAAAGGAGTTGGTACATGAGTAGTTTTCCCAGTTAATGGTGGGGTAGTTGAAATCACCCATTATTAGGGTGTTTGGTTGAACCCTGATATTTTCGAGTATATTAAGAAAAGAGGAGTGGGAATCCTGGGGCATGGTGGGTGATCTGTAGCAAGCTACAATTTGGATTGCAGTTTTGCCCCATAAGCCTGACTAGCCTGGTCTGCAAGTCTTTGGAGTGCATCATCATCATGGAACTCGATGATAAAGACATTGGGAGCCTCCAAACACTTGCCCTGGCCAAGTTTGGCTTTGTTTAGGGCAGATCATGCCTACTAAACTTGGTTGACTTATTCAAGACAGTCTCCAAGGCCATAGATGAAGGAAAGGTGGTTCACACAGCCTACCTTGACCTCACCAAGGCTTTTGACACTATTCCCCACTCTGGTATTAAAGAAAAACTCACCAGCCTGAACATAGACCCCTACATCATGAAATGGGTTGCCAACTGGCTTGGAGATGGAACTCGCACAGTAAGAATAGCGGGCTCCAGGTCCAACTCTAAACCAGTCACAAGTGGTGTCTCAAAAGGCTCTGTCCTGGGACCCCTACTGTTTGGCATATACTTCTCAGAAGTCCAGGCAAACGCAGGAGGACTATGACTAACCAAGTTTGCCGATGACTGCAAACTGGGAGCCATAATTGACTCTGGCTTACATGGACATCCTCCAAAAGGGCCTTACTGAGATGGACACTTGGTGTCAAAGACATGGCCTCAAGCTAAATGACAAAAAATGCATATTCATCCCGTTTGGGGAAAAACAAAACACCAGCGATTTACCACATAGGTGGCAGCCCCTACAGAAGAGGTTATGAGAGATTTGAGAACCCAGGTAGATAGTAATTTCTCCTTTGACAATCATATTGCCAAAGTAGTTAGGAAATCCTATGTGACCCATTTAAATTACTAAAGGGTTCGCATCTAGAAATGGAGGTTATAGTGCCCCCTCTATTCGTCACTCATCAGACCCATCATAGAGTACAATACCCCATTTGGGATGTACCTCACAAGACACTTCCAGCAGCTGGAAAGACCACAAAAGGACCAAGAGGATTACTGGCCTCAAATATATGTCCTATGCAGCCCGATTGAAAAAACTCCGGCTGTACTCTGTGAAATATCGCTTACTCAGAGGTGATCTCTGCTTGACTTACAAAGCAATGTCTAACTCAGAATTGATGGACATGCTCCACCTAAAGAAATCCAAGTCACTGCAAGCCACGCACTCTAGTGGGCCAAGCCTCACCACAACAATAAATAGAACATGCTGTAGAGAGAGATTCCTGTCTCAGAGACTCCCCATGCTTTGGAACAAAATTCCTGACTACTTTAGGCAGAGCCCCTCACTAACACTCTTCAAGAGAAGCCTTGATGAGTGGATGGGTAACAGAAAATACACTCCTGGGATCACTTCATTGACTGCTTGACAGAGGCTCAGTTAATTAATCAATGGGGCATTGAAAGCTGACACACACTGGCTAGGCTTATAAATGCCCTCTGGAAGATAGCCTAGTACCTACTTATGAACCTGTACTCAGCAGCCTGGACATGATTGTTTGTTTTTAGTTCTGTATAACTGCATGTCAAAGAATTATTTGCATTAATTGCATGTCAATTAATGTTGTCAATAAGGCATGACTCTCTCCTCCGAGGAGAAGGATGTAGAATAGGGTGTGTGTGTTGTATTTTTAAGAAGCGTTTCAAGGACAGCACATGGATATAAATAGCAAGCACGTGCTAGCTTTGGTGCCTTTTTGAAAGTGCAGCTAGAGAGTGAGCATGTATGAGTGTAACAGCTAGTTTGTTTATAAGTTTACATAAGTTAGTCATTAAGCCTCACTCTTGATGCATTTGTACATAATAAAGCTGCTTGAACAGAACCCACAGAAGTGTCTGTTTTATCCTGACCAGATGAGCGACATCTACCATCCTACATGTCAGATGTCCACGTGTGCCTCTGAATAGCAGTTGCTGCCTGAGGATATCATGAGTGAGACTTTGCTTTAATCTTTAGTCCCTTGTGAATTACTGTCAGTAAGAAATGACATTTTCTTTCTTTGCCCTGTGCATAATATCCATTTTTATGCAGTTTGTCATTATGGTTTACAATGAGTAGTATTAAGCAAATGTGTACATGACTAGCTCTTCATAAATTTCTTTACTGTGGATATAATTACTGTACTACTCTTGACAATTATGCCCACCATCAAAACACGAATCAACCACAGTTTACTCCACTAGATGTGCAAACAAAGTAGAACATAAAAAAAACGACTAGGTAGAAACGCTCCCTTTAACAAAATATAAAGCTTTCAGGATAACCCTTAAGTATTTCAAAACACATATATATATATATATATATATATATATATATATATCTATATATATATATATATATATATATATATATGTATATATGTGTATATATATATATATATCTGTATATATATATATATCTATATATATATCTATATATATATATATATCTATATATATATATATATATATATATATATATATCTATATATATATATATATATATATCTATATATATATATATATATATCTATATATCTATATATATATATATATATATATCTATATATATAAAATATTTAAAATGTCAAAATGACTGCCTGTATGGAAAAAGGGGAACCTTGTCACTTAAGTTGTTTTTGTCTTGCAGTTAGTACTGGTTTAATAGTTATATTATCAAGACCTGGTATCCTATCTGCCTCTAGCCTAATGATACATCTGTATTCTGCCATTTCTAGCTCATTGTTAATATCTCCTTCTCTCAAATTTTTATAGACCGTCACTAATACTTAAATTTAAAATCATTGTCATTCATATGTTTGGCTAGGGCATTGGTTACTATCCTCCTCCTGATCTCAGATTTATGCTCAATAATGCGGTCTCTAAGCTGCTTGAACATTTTCCCAATTAAAATCCTTCACATTCTACACACATTGCTAAGTATACTATTGCAGTTGTACTACATGTAGCCTGACATTTCATTTCATAAACCATTTTAGTTATTGGATGCTGAAAGGAGTTTATTACAGATATTTACACAGCAGCTACAGTTATAACAGGGAGATGTACCAAATTTGTACACCACTAGTCTCATTAAATTGACATCAAAGTCTTTATAACACAGTTGTCTTTTGAGATTATTACTATTCCTGTATGCAAATGTAGGTGCAGCACCCAACAAAATACAGTTCAGGCAAAGGCATTAATATTCACCAGTTTGTTCGTATTATAGCCTATACCTGTCTAGTCATAACATTATATGTTGTAACATATCTCAATATAGGAGTAACATTCCTTGCCAATTCATCACCTTGAATGTATTCACTAAATAATGGGGGTGCTGTCAAATTTCTCTCAATGTGTTATTCATTACTTTTAGAACATGCTGACTGTTGTAACCTCTATAAATTCTCTAGACAAGACCTCCATCTGTTCCTTACATTTTAACTCATCAGTGATTCTTCTGCTGATTCTTAACTGGATTTAAACAATTCCTTTAAATACGTGTTTGGCATGCATACTTTTTGCGTGCGTATAATATATATTTACATGAACAGCCTTTCCATGTACACAAGTTTTCAACACATCAAGTTCCTTGTATAACTCCACATCCAAATAAGAAATCTTATAAGAAAAAATCATAGTAAACCTTAGAAATGTTGTGGTACTGTTCAAGAATTCATTAAACATTGACTAGAATTGTTCATCCCCTTTCCATAGAGGTTATAACAGACATCCACAAAACACTGATAAAAGAGAATAATTTCTTTAAATGGATTTAAATCACTTATCATATAATCTTTTTCCCACTGACTTAACACGATATTAGCATAAGTGTTAGCCATGGGAGTACTCATGGCTACACCTGCCGCCTGTAAAAATGGTGATCCATTAAATAAAAATGCATTCTGTGGTTGATTTGTGTTTTAATGGTTAATATTCTGGTTTGAATCCACTACGGGTGCTTCTTAAGCCAATAATATGACACAGCTGGTACAGACTATGCAAGAATATAAGAGTGGACTCGGCAAATAAGAGCTCTATACCTGACTTGTTAGTGCTTTCAGTTTGTTGGCTCAAGTTATGGTTACCAATGAGGTTAATATGGGAGGCACTCCCCAGACCGATGGTAACCTCCTTATTCATTTAGGGAGGAAAGTTCAGTCCTTCAAGAAACTGCAGTGGCAGCGGCTTAGCTTTCCAGCTTATTTGGAGTTCAACATAGTACCAAGGGGTTTGCAGATATTAAAGATGCCAGCTTATGCCAACACTTATCCTGATGATCTGAAAGCATGGCAATAACTAAATTTAAAATTAAGTAGAGACTACATGATCCTTATGAATATTTCATAAATGTATAAAAAGAACTATCCGATGAAATAAGTCTCGAGTATGAAATAACTGGTTCCGTTCATTATTCTAGTGTTGCTAGTCTGTATCAGTCAATGTTTCATAGAATGAACACCTTGGATGGCAAGCTACAAGCGACTAAGCAGCGTAAATTGCAGAGAGACATTAATGACTTTAATATGAGGCACATCTTCTCGTGCAAATCAGTCGAAAAGTTCATAGAAAAGAGGTACAATGTATCAAATGGATACTTTTACTGTACTTGAAAGATCAGCAAATGGAGATCAACTAGTAGCCAATAGAAAATCCTTTTATATTGGAGAATGGTAGCAAATGACCGCAGTCATGGGGGTATTCTCAGCAGTGGATAAACTTCACATTGACCAAGAGGAAGAATGACAGTCCCTTACCTCAGAACAAGCAACATTGCAGATAAAGTGGTAAGCTGAAGAGTTATGTTGTAAATTTGTCAGACTTTAACACCTGCAGCTGAAAGCTTATTAAATAAGGGCTTACAATTTATTCCTAGCAGTAAAGATACAATTGTTGAAGCCCTAACTGACTTGAGTCTTCATGAGAAATACATGTTTAAAATTGATATTTAAAGATTCAGAAAATGGACGACTTTACCGTTCAGGAAATGAAGCACCTTTATTCTGAACAATTGCCCTGTATTAAATGCCTTTGTGTCTGTATGTGAGGATGATTTCAGGCACTTGTATAATGAAGCCTCTGCTGACAAACAAAAAGTAAATCATTTTAATTTGTCTTATGAGGAGTTTGTGGCTCTTAAAAAATTATGTAAAAACAAATCTGTAGTCATTAAACAGGCTGATAAGGTGGGAGTGACTGTAGTTTTCAGTAAGGAGTATATTGAACTGATGAATGAATTTCTTATGGCTAGAACAACTTTTGAAGAAATTACTTTTTATGATGTCAAAAGTAAGTTTGTGTATGACTTTCAAACAGAAGGGGATATTACACATGATCTTTTTAATTAATTTTCAGTGTCCTGCCCAGTCACTCCCGTAATTTATGGAATTCTCAAATTGCACAAATTAACTACAAAGCCACCTATGAGACCCATAGTCTCAGGACGGTGGTGGGTGACTGAGCCGTTGTCAATTTATGTGCAGAATATATTAAGTAAATATTTAACAATTTGTCCTAGTTACATAAGACAGAGGAGATTTTCTAAGGAAACTACATACATGGTATAAAAGTAACACAGAATGTGAATTCATATTGTTAACATAAGACATTGGCTTACTATTCACTGTAATTCCCAATGACTATGGGATTAATACAATTCGTGAATTTCTGTGCAACAATACAACCATGTTAGGGGGGGAGAGACATTCTTTGCAGTATTGTAGAGATTGTTTTAGTTAATGTATTTTTATTTAATGGATCACCATTTTTCAGGTGGCAGTTGTAGCCATGGGTACTCCCATGGCTAACACTTATGCTAATATTGTGTTGTCAGTGGGAAAAAGATTATATTATGATTTATTTAAATCCATTTAAAGAAAATATTCTCTTTTATTAGCATTTTGTGGATGACTGTTTTATGGTATGGAAAGGGGATGAACAATGCTAGTCAATGTTTAATGAATTCTTGAACAGTACCACAACATTTCTAAGGTTTACTATGAATTTTTCTTTTAATAGGATTTCATATTTGGATGTGTTAAATAAGGATCTTGATGTGTTGAAAACTTGTGTACATAAAAAGGCTGTTAATGTAAAAGTATACACGTGCAAAAAAAGTATGGATGCCAAACATATATTTAAAGGAATTGTTAAAAGCCAGTTTTAAAGGATCAGCAGATTAAACACGGAGTTAAAATGTACAGAACAGATGGGAGACCTTATCTAGAGAATTTATAAATAGAGGTTACAACAGTCAGCATGTTCTAGAAGTAATAAATATATTAAGAGAGAATTTTGACAGCACTCCCATTATTTAGTGAATACATTCAAGGTGATGAATTGGCAAGGAATGTTACTCCTATATTGAGATATGTTACAACATGTAATGTTATGACTAGACCGGTAGAGGCTATAATTTGAAAAAAACTGGCCAGTATTAATGTCTTTGCCTGAACTGTCTGTTTTGTTGGGTGCTGCACCTAGATTTGCATACAGGAATAGTAATAACCTCAAAAGACAGTTGTTATATAAAGATTTTGATGTCAATTTAATGATTCCAGTAGTTTAAAAATGTGGTACAGCTCCTGTTATAACTGTAGCTGCTGTGTAAATATCTGTAATAAACTATGCTTTCAGCATCCAGTAACTAAAATGGTTTATGAAATGAAGTGTCAGGCTACATGTAATACAACTACTATAGTATACTTAGCAACGTGTGTAGAATGTGAAGGATTTTATGTGAGAAAATGTTCAAGGTGGCTTAGAGACCGCATTATTGAGCATAAATCTGAGATCAGGAGAAGGATAGTAACCAATGCCCTAGCCAAACATATGAATGAGAAGGGTTTTAAATTTCAAGAATTAGAGATGGTGTATAAAAATTTGAGAGAAGGAGATATTATCAATAAACTAGAAATGATAGAATACAGATGGATCATTAGGCTAGAGGCAGATAGGTTAGCAGGTTTTAATAATATGATAACTATTAAACCAGTACTAACTGCTACACAAAAACAATAGAAGTGACAAGATTTCCCTTTTTTCATACAGGCTGTAATTTTGACATTTTATATATAAAAATATTTGTGTGTGTGTCTATATATATATATATATATATATATATATATATATATATATATATATATATATATATGAGCTGTGGTGGTGGTGCTGTGGTAGCGTTTGTCGCCTCACAGTAAGAAGTTATCCTATTCGATTCTCAGCTAACGTGTCTTCTGTGTGGAGACCTGCGTGAATGGGCGTACCTTCATTGAAGGTTGTGCTTCAGGCCTGGCAAGTTGGTACGTAAAAATCTACTGCCAATCATTAGCGGACTGTGGTTCCGCTGTGGCGACCCCTAACCGGGAAAAGCCGAAAGACTCACAAAAAAAAAGAAATAAAAAATATATCTATCTATATCTATATATGTAATCTATCTATATATATATATATATATATATATATATATATATATTTATCTATATATATGTATCATATATATATATATATATATATATATATATATATATATATATACACACACACACACACACACAGCCCTGCCAAAAACACAATGATATTAAAATTACCATCCATTTCACAGCCACAGTTGTTAATGCTCCATTCCCCTAAACTAATATACACCCTTCCTACTCCTACTGTCCCCTATCACTCCCTAAACCTAGATTCCCCAATTGCTATTAAATAGTGATTCTCCCCTTCTCCCTAACCATAAAACTCCCTTCCTGCTCCCTAACCCTAAAACTACTTTCCATTTCCCTAATGCTTAAATTTCCCTCCTCCCTCCATTGCCATGGCTACTTACCCATACTTTAATTTGAGTTGGAGTGCAAGCAGCAGCCTACATATGAGCTACAAAGAGTTGAAGTCCCTGGCTTTGAAACAGTGTTTTTTGAGTGCTTTTGTTTTCCCCAGGGTTAGATAATCAGTTGAGAGATGTCATACAGCTGACAAATGCTTCTACCCTGTTGTACAAATGCAGTCTTTCAAAACAAGAAACTGAATTAATGTAACCTGAAATGTACTTTCTATATAAAGCTCTGCTTTATGAAGGTCTCGCAGAAAGTTTGCTTAAATTTAATAAAGCAGAGAATTGTAAAGAAAGTGTTAAGCTGAAATAAATGTAATTATATTTTATCATAAAGACTGTAATTGCTGTAAATCTTGCATGTAAAATGTGAAGAATTGAAAAATTATATTTAACTAAACCGATTGTAAACTTGCTTTCATTGGAAGGGCATAAAAACGGTTAAACTTGATACTAAATGTGCTCCTCAGATGTGCAAACGTGTAGTGCCCAGCTGCATTGCCTTATTTGGGCAATGGGTTTTTGGATTCAACCTCCCACACTCTGAGACGGTCAACTTTTAGAACAGGAAAAACATCATCCATTTTTGATTCAAAGTTAACAGGAAGGATGGTCTTAGAATCTTTTAAGTAGAGAGAAAGGAACTGCCAAGAGCGCAATTCTATCTAACTTTTTTGGTTGTGCAGGTAGACTCCATTTTTTTTTTGACCAAGCTCAAACGGGATTCCATTTACCTGTGAAATTAGAAATCTACTTTTCAACTTTTAAGTTAGATAGTGATAGAAATTGAGATTTGAGCATATTTATTCATCTACTTGTAGAGACAGGTCAAGATAAGCCATTAGTTAGAATTCTTCGTGCCTTCTCTCTAAACTAATTTATTCTGTTTTCTGTTATGTAAATATATAGCTCCTTATGTTTTTGATTTTTATCAAGTGCAGTGTTGAATATTATACCTGATGTTAATTTTCATTCATTCCTTACACGTGGGTTTGGAACCATTCCTTGGTTCTGACTCTGCCGTTTATTGAGCCTGTGCCAGCCAGAAAGCACTCAAGCTAAACTTTACCCATAGTGCCCTTCTCCATATTACCTCAGATCTCATTTGCTGTGTAAGGAACAAGACGTGCCCGACAGCCTCTCAGCCAAGTGTTAATTATTTTGATAAGTTCTGAGGAATTTTTCTTAAAAGACCTTTTATATACTTGTTTTGTTGTACCCTCTACGCTAGTGCCCTATTTTCACCTTTATCTCTTATTTTCTACCAGTTGGTAATTCTTCTACCATTGTTAGTATTTTCCCTTACTTGGTTGGGTAGTCCTTTCATACCATAGTTGGTACTCTCTCTGTTCTTTCACTACTTACTCTTAAGGGTTGTGTTGCCTTTATCATTATCTTTATTTTTGGATTGTGTGATTTCCTGTTTGGTAATTATATTCTTTGGAAATATGTCAGAAAAGAAAACTACCGGTTTTAAAAGATGTGACAAATGTGACAGGAAAATGTTTAATGTAGACTGTCCTATATCTTGTGTATATTGTTTACGGGTTTATCATTTATCAGAGAAACCACCTTGTGATATTTGTAAGACTTTCAGCTCCCGCACTCTTGTGGAACACAAAAATAAACCGATTATGCTGGTTTATTAAAATCTCCCTTTGCAGAGGCAATTTCTGAGATGGAGGCTTCATTCCCTCTGAGGAAAGATGATAAAAAGAGGAGTAAGTCCCTTCCTGCTTCTCCTCATGAGTTGAAATTATCGGAACCAAAGCTGTCACACAAAGACTTCGGTTCCAAGACCAAAATCCTCTGCTCTGCTCTCTGCTCCAAAAGAGGCATTTTCATTGGCGCTGTCTGTTCCATCAGCATCGATGGTATCTTCTGCTCAGATCTCTACTACTGCACAGTTAACTTTGCCCACGGCTCCAACAGCATCGTCTATTCCAATTTCAATGTCTGCAAAGCCTTTCCAATGACAACCACCATAAAAACTGCTTCTGCTCAGACACCTTTCTCTGCGCCAACTATAGTCGCTCCTGAACTGGTCTTTTCCCTCCCTCAACTTCATATTGGTCTTTTGACCTTGGCTCAGAGAGATGATCTTCCCAGGACCACATGCTCCCTGTCTGTGGACCCTTTGTATGGACAGCAGTACAGTCCTTACCTTGAATGTCCGGTTTCACCGTCATGGTTATCTACCCTTTTCTCCAAGACTCTGTCAGTTAGATGTAGTGAGACTGGTAGACCAGCTGCTGTTGGCCAGAGACATTTCTCCTCTGCCGAGGGTCCTGCTCTGAGGACTCCTCAGTATTTTCCTCTTCCAACATTTTTGCAGGTTTTGGAAGTTTTGTCACCGACCGCTACCTCTGTTCCAGTGGCTTTGGTAGAGATAGTGGATCTCACTTCAGTGCCATGCAGATAGTAGATCTCACTTTGGTGCCAGAGTCTTTTCTTTAGTCTGAACCCTCTGTGGAAATGGGCCATCCTCTGGTTCGAGATTGGCATGCCTCAGCAGCCCTGTTTCTTCCAGAGGCTCCTTCCATGGGGCTTGGCCCTTTGGGGCAGGGTGTGACCCCAGTTCTTAGTTTCTGTTTTGGTTCCGGGCTCCTATCCCTCCTTGGGGGGGGGGGGTCTGGCCTTTCAGGCAGTGGAGAGTGCATTAGCCACAGGTGGCTCCCAGTTGGACCCATCAGTGTCTGAGACATGCCCTCCTTCTCCTGCTTCTGAGCCACAGCTACTATCTCTCAATACTATTGGACATCGGGTTCAGGAGCCTCAAGTTAGCCTTAATCAAAGTTCCCCTTCTGTGGATTCCTCCTCTGACATTCCCTTCGAGGAGGTTCCTTGCAAGAAAGCATGCAAGAGGAAACATGTTGATTACCCTGAGGAATCATTGACCAAAGATTCAGACTTTGATGATGGGGAATGGTCCCCATGGTCACACCCTGAATGTCTCCTTTGAGGACATCCTGGAGATGCTGAAACAGCGGGGTGACTTGAGGTCTTCTCCTTCCCCCAAGGAGAATGTATTCTTGCAGGATTTCCGAGCCTGACCATCTACCTCCTGGGTAAACCCCCCCTTGCAGATGAACTTGCTCAGTACATCATGCAGCAAGCTTGGACAACACCTGATGCCATTGAGCTGATCCCAAGTAGGCAAGGTAAGATACGGTCTCCACCAGAAGATCAACCCCATTGGTACAAAGGTCTTCCCGCTGATGCTATGGTTGTGGCAATAGCCACAAAGAAAGAGCTCGCTGAGGAGAGCTCCACTGTCCATCCCCTGAACAGGGAGTCTCAGGCAATAGACAGGATAGGTAAACAGGTCTTTTCTTCAGCAACCTTTGCAATCAAGTCTATGAACTACTTGGCACACTTCATGCTTCTTCAAAGAGACTTAATTTCAGAGTTTTCCAAAATGCTTGCAGGAGCAGTGTCTGATGAGGTACGAGACAAGATTGCCTCATAACTCTCCACCCTGGGGTCCATTTCCAATTCGTTCATGAGGTTGATTTCACACTCAACTGAAGGGGCGGCAAGAGTTGCAGGTGCTGGAGTCGTGGCTAGATGCCACGCCTGGATGTGACTTAGCAATTATGTGGATCCTTTCAAGTCTTCCTAGACTCCCTCATAATTGCTTCATCCCCTGTTTGGCTCTAAGGTTAAGGATACCATGGTCAGATTTGAAAAGGATGGTAAAACCCTGTCTGTCGTAGGTGTCCATTTCTCTACTCCTCAGAGACCCTACTCTAGGAACAACAAGAGTGGAAAGATGTGGTACTGAAAATCCCAAGGGCCTTTCCGTGACACACGGGCCAAACTTTCCCCCTGGGGCAGAGGGGTAATTCAAACAGAAGACATCCCTTTAGGTGCAGAGGGGGGTCCACATAATTAGGGATCCAGAGATTCATTCTTTGGACAGCCCTATCAGTGCTCCTGAAGAGTGGCCTGATAGCTTGCTTCTGGAGACAGTCTGGGGTCGTGTCTCTCTGCACCATCTTGCCTGGCAAGAGATAACCACAGATTCTTGGGTGCAGATGGTAATAATTAGAGGATATAACATTCCCTTAATTTCATAGCCAAAACCAACCAGGTGTATTCCCAACTTTCCACCCAGTCAAAGGGAATTTGCAGCAATAGAAATTGAAAAGCTGCTTCAAAAAAGAATCATTCAAGTACCCCCCCCCCCCCCAGACTAACAAGAATCTGGCTTTTACTCAATATTCTTTTTAGTGCCAAAACAAACAGGGGACTGGAGGCCCATTTTAGACCTCCGCAACCTAAACAAATTTGTCAAAAAAGTAAAGTTCCGGATGGTCACAGTACAGTCGATTCTCCCCTTTTTGAGAAAAGTGGATTGAATGTGCTCTATAGATCTTCAGGATGCGTATTATCACCTAAAGATGGGGAAATGCTCCAGAAGATTTATCCGCTTCTGGTTGGGAGCCAATCATTACCAATTCTGAGCACTACCCTTTGGTCTCTCTACAGCCCCCAGAGTGTTCACTAAATGCATGGCGGTGGTGACATCTCAATTGAGACTGCAAGGATTCCGGGTGTTTCCATATCTGGACGATTGGCTCCTTACTGCCCCAACTGAGCATCGTACAGCAAGCATGGAAACTTTTGAAATACTTGGGCATTACTGTGAATGAGTGCAAATGCAAACTAACACCATCCCAAAGGCTGCAGTTCATAGGGGCGGAATTTGCGCACAGACCTGTCTGGTATTTCTTCCCTCTCACAGGTTGCAAAGACTAAGACTTCAACTCCAACTAATTCTGAACCACACCAAGGTTCCAGCAAGAGCGATTCTACTACAACTGGGATCTATGTCAACTTCCATGATGGTCCCGTTAGCAAGACGTCACAAGACTCCTACAATGGTTGTTAACTCATTGGTTCCCTTTAGATCTTCCTACGTCTTTAAAGATCAGGATAACCAATGTTTGCAAACATGACCTTCTCTGGTGGCTGAAGCCAGATCAAAACCTTTGGGAGATGCCTGTTCTCCCCTGCTCCACCCTTAGCCATAGTGACCATGGACGCTTCCCTGATCAGGTGGGGGGGGCCATTATCAGGGACAAACAGTCCAAGGCACTTGGTTGCACCTGGAGGCCAATTTGCATATCAGTGTTTTGGCACTGAGGGCAGTGCTTCTCATGTTGCAAACATTCCATTCTGTCCTCCCTTCCAGAGCAATTGCCATTCAGTCAGGCAACATGTCAGTAGTGTGGTACATAAACCTGGGGGAACCAGATCTTACCCTTTATGTTGGTAAGCCATGAGAATCTGGCAATGGGTGATAGCTTCCACTTGCTTTCTTGCAGCAACACACATTCCCAGGGATTCCATCGTGATAGCAGACAAGTTGAGCAGATGCATTCTCTTGCCTCGAGTGGTCCCTCAATCCGAAAGTGGCGGCAAAGATTTTCAGTCACTGGGGTCAGCCTTGCTGCTATCTATTTACCTTCCCCACAAATCACAAATGCAGGAGCTATTTTGATCTAATCCCCCAACAGGGGGAGTCACCAAGTGATGCTCTCCTACACGACTGTCCCACGGGTTTTCTCTATGCTTATCCTCTACCATTGATACCACAATTCATAAAGAAGGCTCTTTGATTGAGAAGCAAAGTGATCCTCATTGCTCCTTACTGGTCTCGTCAAATTTGGTTCCTGTTTGTGGCCTCATCTAATTTGTCAACCCTGGGTTCTGGACCCAATCCCAGACTTGGTAAGGCATCCACAGGGCTTGATTCACCCAAATGTATCCAGTCTCAAGCTGACAGCCTGGTTTCTCCACTTTCGCTGATTGACAGGTAAAGTGACCTATCCTCTCCAGTTCATATTCTTTTGGCTTCACATAAACCATCCACCAGAAGGCTTTACCTTAGTAAATGGAAGTGCTTTTCTCTATGGTGCAAGGATAGACATGTTGACCCTTTCTCAGTACAAGTATCTTTTCTAGACTATTGACTCAACTTGAGTCCAGAGCTGCAGCTTCTTCTGTTAGAGTCCATCTGTTTGCAATATCCAACTACCATAATGTTTTTTTTTCCATAATTCATTAATTTCTCACAGACTGTGTAAAAATGACCTAAAGGGAGTTCTGCATATCAAGCCCCCTTTGAAAGAACCAGTTGAACCATGAGACTTGACAATGGCCTTACAATCTTTAACCAGTGCCCCCTTTGAACCTGTAGCCACATGTGATCTGAAATTCTTATCCTGGAAAACCTTGTTCATGGTCGCTATTACGTCTGCTGGACATGTATTGGAATTACAGGATTTGAGTATATGAAGCGTCCATATTTCATTTTTCACAAGGATAGGGTATCCTTACGAACAAACGCTTCATTTCTTCTGAAAGTGATTTCTGATCCAACTATTAAATATAGAACGGCCTGTATTCTTCCCAAATTTCTCTAATAAAGGGGAGTATACTTTGCATTTGCTTGACGTTCTCAGACAACTACATTTTTATCTTGACAAGACAAAGTCTGTTAGAAAATGTGACCAGCTGTTTATCACATATTCTGGTCCTAAGATGGGGAAAGCAGTATTTAAAGTCACCCGATCCAAATGGCTTAGAGACTGCATTACCTATATATACACCATGAAAATAAGATGGCTATTCCTACAAGAATTAAAGCACCCTCCAGAAGGTCAGTTTCAACTTCTGTAGCCTTCCATTCCAGGGCTTCCATGGGTGACATTTGCACAGCAGCAACATGGGCCTCTCCGCATACGTTTATTACACATTATAAATTGGATATGATTTCTAGGGTAAGAGCTTCCTTCGGCTCAATGGTACTTAGGAATATTCTTCCTTAGGGCCTCCCAGGAAACAAGTAGCTCCCGCATGTAAGGAATGAATGAAGATTAACAACATCAGATAAAGAAGTTGCGTCTTACTATAACATTCCATCTATGTTCATCTTCATTCAGTCATTACAAACCCCCCTCCATCCCCTTCCAAGGGCTCTTGGAGGTTTGTCTATGGTCCTTCCACTCCTGGTAAGCTATTTGCTTAGAGAAAGCCTCCGCTTTCCTTTCCCTAAACTGTCCTGTCTTCTGGGCAAACTCAATGTGAGGTAATATGGAGAAGGGCACTATGGGTAAAGCTTAGCTTGAGAGTTTTCTGGCTGGCACAGACTTGGTAAACAGTTGAGTCGGAACTGAGGATAGGTTCCAAACCCACATGTAATGAATGAAGATCAACAGCACAGATGGAATGTTATGGTACGACATAACTTCTTTTTAGTTCAAGTAGAGAATTTATTACATTTTCAGCTGCCGATTTATTTTTCTTTTGGCAGTAAAGTGATGTGTGGGTTGGCATGGTACATTTAAAAACTGTTGGCTTATACCTTTTGATATTGCTGCCATACATATTTAATGTCTGGCAGTTAGCTAAGAGGGTCAAGGAGCTGTTAATGAGATGTTTCCTGTAGTCCAGTGGTGCAAAGTTTGATTCCGACAGCCTTCATTTCCTAACTGTGAATTCTGTGCAAGTCACTTAACCAGACTGCTCCTGGGATGAGTTTGAAAGAGGTACTTGGGGATTAGTGCCCCAACTCAAAAATCAAATACAAATAAAATCAGTTGAATTAAAAATCTCATAACATATTATCCAAACCATGGAAAAATGGAACACAGTTATAATAATTCATTAACAATACAAGGAGTGCGCATTTTTGGTGACGTGCACAATAAAAGTGTAATATAAGAGAGCAAGACTGTATAATTGAAGACAATTAAGACAGTGTACACATGTACAGTAAGGATTACAGATACTGTACAACATTAGCCTGGTAATGGAAGAATAGGAAGACTACAGAAAAATTAATTTATAATGTGCAACTCATCCCAATCCCACTTCCTTTCAGCAGCATGAGACATACAGCTGTCTCCATGTACTGAGGAAGGCAGACAAGTTGGTAGAAGTGGAGTTCCCCTATATCCAAAGCTCTCTGATGTCTATTTGCTCTTAATATCCAACTTTGCATGTCAGAGGGGGGACAACGTTTGACGCGATCTCGATTAGGTAGTTATGAAGAACTTCACTGATGCTGTTACTTGCACTATTCAGTCCTTAAAACAGAGACCACTGCTCTTCAATCACCATTAGGGTAAGACCTCTACTGTACATGGAAGTAGGGTCCCTGTAATCTCATGGGCTCCCTTTCAAATAATAAACTCTTGGCTTATTTTAGGAGTTTAGTATATCATAAATGCAATTACACTTGGGTGTTAAGCTGGTGGCAGTGGTACCACAAAGAAAAGTAAATGATGTTGATACTGGATAGATATCATTAACCAGTACTGGAAAATGTGTCTCTCTCTCTAATGTAATCGTAGTTGAGTTTCAGTTGCTGTTTTCCAGATTGCGCTGAAAGACACTAGATTCAATCTAAGGTGCATGAAATCCTTGGGAGCTAGTAATTATAACTTTCATCAGAAACAGTGTGAAGTCTATTTGGGTGTGACATGTTGGCTTTTACCTAAGTTAGCATTGCACATTTATATACATAGTTAAGGTAGATCACCCTGTGTGTATATATATATATATATATATATATATATATATATATATAAGGCAGCTGATGGAATTATAAACCAATCAACAATTCTAATTCGAGACCGGTAGTATGAATTTAATGACAATGCTGACACATGCGCGCGCACACACACACGCACACACTGATGGCTCCAGTGTGATTCTTGGATTGCATATGGAACCTCTTCATTACCAGCTGCCCGTGGTTCCAGTGACTTCTACTTTGTTTAGCATCACAAAAGCAATTTTCCACAATGTGGCTGAGAACTCCAGGCAAGTAAGGATATTACCTGATATTTGGTGCTGTCTGGTTATATTTAAGCAAACTTTTGCATAATAATTGCAGTCAGTCATCAGGTATAACATGCTACTGTTACACAGAAATGGAAGATAGAGAAAATAGACATTTAATTATGCTAAATACTATTTATTTCATAGGCGGTTTCTAGGATATTGACCAGGAGGTCATTTCAAGCCTAGCTGTTTCATCCCACTGTAATACCATAGATAATCTAGTCATTACCCAGGATTTTATTTATTAATGACTTCCAATGTCCAGGAAGGTTATGGGCTCTATCCCTGGTAAGAATTTACAGTGCCCCATCCACTCATCCAGCTTCCTTTTGAACAGTGTCGTAGAGGTGCTCTGCTTCACATGAACTGGCAGCCTATTCCAAACATGCAGCAGTCACTGGGAGACTAATCTTTCCCTCCAGCACATCCTATTCATGTCGCAGGCCATATTTAGGTCCCTGGAATGGGTAGCTCTAGTCCTGTTTGATTTATTGTTGTATAGCAAATTCATTGGGTTTGGGTCACAGATTTTTCTGTAAGCCAGGCATAAGTCTCCCCTGAGAAGTCTGTATGATACGGTGTATCGTGACAGGGACTTTAGTGAGTCAGTATAAGGTATGTGCTGGAGTCCCTTGATCATCTTTGTTAGAAACCTCTAAAGTCTCTACAATTGCTGCAGGTGCTTTGTATGGTACATGCTGAAAGGGACATTATACTCATTTATGGGTCTGATTAGCGATGAGTATAGAGGGGTTATAACTTCCTTTGCTAATCAACTGTGCTATGTAGAAAGCCTTCCTTACTACAGTAGACACATGGTGGTCAAAGTTGGTCACAGTCCACTTGTGATCCCAGATCTCTTACCACTTCGTAGGTACATAGGGTATTGTTTTTAATTTGATGGTGTGAATGGAGATTTTTTACTTAAGGGAATGATGATGCGTTTCTTTGCATTCAGTCTTGGACCATGATTGACACCAGTCTGTCTGCACAAGACCCTCCTGAAGTATACTGGTATTTGGGGATACAGTAATTGAACTCTGTTTGCAGTCTTCTACAAACTTGGTCAGCCACAACCACTTAAATTTGGCCTGAACTTCTGAGAAGTATATACCAAACAGGGGCCCAGCACTGACCCTTGTGGCACCCCTCTGGTGACAGGTCTGCTGGTTGATGTGGAGTCACCCACTTTAATAGGGTGTGACTGGTTGGTGAGCCAGTTGGCAACCCATCTTACAACAAAGGGGTTTACCTTCAGTTTAAGTTTATCGATAATGCCTGAAGGTGGGATTTTGTCAAAGGCTTATGCCAAGTCGGTATTTTGTGTGCACAGATTTGCCCTTGGTGGCCTTTGTCATATTTTCAAAGAAATCCACCAGGTTTAATAGACAAGATCTGCCCTTGACAAAGTCAAACTGGGTCAGAACCATGTTTTGGAATTCGCCTATGTCTTTATTTGAGGTCAATAATACGTTCCATGCCCTTACAGATGAGGCTGATCAGGCTTTTGAGTCTAATTCCCAGGGTCTGTTGCTAGGCTACCTTTGTGGAAGGAAATAACTGTTGCTGTTATCCATTCCACAGGAACAAAGCCAGTGGTTAGGCTGTGATTGAATAGGGTACTTCCTGGTTGTGTACTTCATATTTCTGTTTGTTTAGAAGACAGCCTGGGATGCAGTTTGGTCCCACAGAGGCTGTGTTTTTTGCCTTAGACGATGCTTTAATGACCTGCCCTTTGGCTCTGTAGGCTGGATGGGCAGTTAAGGGCAAGGTTTGTGATAAGTTTGGAGGGGATAAGGGAGTGAAATTTTTGCCAAATCTGTATGCTAGCTGGTTTGCCAACTCTGTGGGATCAGTGTGTGAGATACCATTCGTTTTACTAACACATGCTTGGGTCCTACCTTTTAAGCTACATACGTAGCTGTAAAAGGCTTTATTATCCTTTGCTGAGATTGCTATGTTTTCTCAAATTTAACCTTAGAAAATTTGACATGCCTTATTTGTCTGTTGAGGCCGAGGAGGGTGCTTTTCCATTGTTGGGCGCTCTCCTTAGTTTTCTTAGCTTGTTGTAAAGTTTGTTAATGCTGGATGTCCACCAGGGCAGCTTTTTTTACTAGGAGCTCTGGCTCTCATACTCCCTGGAACAGCTGAGTCTGTACACTTGTACAAGTGGTTTGTACAGGGCTTTAGTGTAAGCTTTGGTGTAGTTACCACTTCCAGCTGGGGGTGGGGCTTGGAATGCACTTATACCATCCCCTAGGAGGGTGCAATTTGCTTCACTGAAGTTTTAAAGCCTTACTTCACCCTTTGTGAGTTCTGGTATTGGTGCCAGTTTGAAGGTGACTTATTTGTGGCTAGCACTTTGCTTCCCTGAACAAAAATGTCCCCTTCCTCCACAAGGCTCTCTGTACCTCCAGAATTTCTTACAGAAATTCATTTTGGATTTACCACTTGGTACAGTAGAAATAAATGGTATGCTGCTATTTCATTTTGGGGGTATCATTGTTTTGGCTAGCCACATTTCTCTCCTCAGTCATTTGTGGTAGAGGAAAAACTGGTATGCTGTTTCTTCTGTTATGACTATGTTGGTAATCTATGTATGCTGCCAAAGTAGTATTCTGCTTAAATGATATCTTTACCTGTTTTTAGGTTTCAGACTTCTGCTGTCACTATCCGTCAATGCATCTTCTAAATCTTTTGTTTCCATGCCCAATTTCTTCTATTCCTATTTAAGACCAAATGCTGCTATTCAGAGGAACCCTGGAGAGAAGTGATGGCTGAATGCAGCTTCTGTTAGGCCACATCACACACTGAAGGAATCTCTCCACAAGTGGTACTTTGAGCTGCTGCCTCCATGAGATTAAGTAATTGTCTTGTATGTCTGCCAGGATGCTTTGCTTACCTGACACTGTTATTGCTCTTTATGACTTCGGATCATGAAACTGACCCATATGTCCACAGTTTGCTTCCCTATCTCAAAAACTCCCAGTTGGGTTCCAAATAAAGTTTTAGAAGTGTATACCATCAGCATAAATATTCTACCATGCCCAAAGCACCAGTGGTCCCGTCCCTATACCGTCTATCAGTACATAAAGGTAGACAAGACATGGGGTTTCCACAAAAGTCATACTTATCCAGTCCACGAATGTGACTCAAAGATTGAGAGCACTGGAAGAGTTACAGTATGTGTACATGTCCAACTTTCTCCTCTTCATCCCTCCATTAAATTACCTAATCAATCTTTGTAGCGTGTTGTGTGCCTTTGACAATGTTCTTTTTTTATTTTTCTTCTGTTTGATTCATATAGCCATCTCAGTCTCTCACACCCTTGTTGGGTCTACCTGGACTCCAGTCAACCCCTGGTGTAGTGCCCAAAATTAAGCCGGGTAAGCAAGGATCTTGAAGGCATTCTAGGGAGGTCATGCCGTCAAACATCCATCGGAGGAGGGGGATTTTAGACCTACCCTGTTTCTTCGCTATCCCCTCCATTTGCAGACTTTATAGTTACGTCAGAGAGGGTTGTGCCATGGAGGTATGCAGCATGTTGCTCTGCCAGCACAGCAGCTCAGACATTTGTCCACCTTTTTCCCCCCATTGAACCATGCCTCCCAACAGTGACTTATCCACTATCCACTAGGGATTGATGTAGGAGATGCCCACAAGGTGCCCTCTCCACCAAGGATGGTAATACCCATTCCTCCGTGCTGCTTCATCATTTCCCTGAGCCAATAATTGAGCCTATGATGGCTGGACCATTGTTACTGCTTTATGCCACCAAAGCAATGATGCCTTTGAGAATATTACCGTCTAGGATCTCCCTAGCTTTATGCCAGTGTTTGACACAAGTCCAGAAGACTTACAGGCATACTGAAACAAAGATGAACTGTTACTTCTAATAATGAAAGGCATACAGTTACAAGATATTGATTATTTATGTTTTTATATTCATTTACCAGGTTAGAGTACTAGTCAAATGTCAAATTACTGGCTCAGCCCAGGTTTTATGAGTAATAGAAATCTGTAGATCAGTATTGAGTTGGCATGTAAAGTAGATGAGTTTTGGAAACTCTGCAAATACATAGAGGCTTGCATACATAATTTGTGACTACAGAGAACTGCATTTACATACAGTTTTACAAATGTGTTGTATTCAAACAAATGTTTCAAAAGCAAACAATAAATATTTATGCAAAAATAAGAAGAAAAATAAGAGGATAGAAAGGGGAGGAGGAGGAAGGTAGGGAGGTGGAGAGTAATCTTTGAGTGTAGACTATTCAGCAGGTAGTTAGGATATCATGCAAATTTGTAAGTTCCCAGACAACTATGAGAGAGATTAGATTCCATGAAGCTATGTTAGAACTGTTGGTTGTTTTCCAGGTAGGTCAGCTGAGAATAGGTATAAAAGTAGAAAAAAGGTTAGAGGGGTGCCTATTGTTGAAAATTGCAGGAAACACCAAAGCACACATGATGTAGAAATAGTAACGGAGCGTGACATTTCACAAAACCTAAAGCAAAGATGTGATGAATATAAAAAAGAATATTTGAGTGTCAGAAGGTTGAAAAGAGGAGTGCATCACAAGTATTATGCTTTCCATGATGCCACATGGATGTACATGATTAATGTAGTTATTATTAGGGCAAGCACAGTCACTTTTATGTAGTTCTGCCTGCTGATCATCAAGCCTCCAATGCCTATCCATTATTTTTTCATGGACATTCGCCATTGACTGTAAAAGATGTCAGAGGTTGGTCATCATATAGGCAGCCTCAGTGGTGGTTTGTGCCATCTTCAGCATTTTGCAATGCTGGCATATTTAGTTAAGGTCCAGCCCCTCCCTTGCATGGGGGGGCAGACAACCCACATCAATGTAGAAACCACAATGTACCCATAGGGCTGGTCCAAACTCCCATGCACTCATAATGAATGCCACTGCTGAAGTGACTTGGTGCCCAAATACCCACTCTTCAGACCTCCTGTTTCACTGCTGCCCCTCCACCAAGCAATCGTGGCATTGAACATCCCTGGACTGCTGCCTCTTCCATCGTAGGATGAGCGCGCACACACCCTGCACTGTCATGTTTGTCAAGAACATTCATCACTTCTTTTCAGATTTATGAAATGTCTGTTTTGTCACTTAAAGTAACTGCATGGTTTAAATTTAGAAACAAAGTAGTCATTTAACTGATTTAAAATAACACTTGCTTGACAGTTGCTGTATTGAAGCTACATAAAGGAGATCAGAAATGAGGAAGAAAACCAATTTAGGAATGAACCAAGGGTGCAACTAGGTTTAGAAGTTAGATTGAAGTGCCCTGGTAGTCAAGGCAAAGGGTAGAGGAAGGGAGGTCAGCTAATGGATTTGATTACGTCTGTTTTTCAACAGATGTAATAAGACAAGACGATTGGGTACTGGAGGAAAAGATAGTTTGATAGGAAGAAAAGTTAAATACTCACAGGAATCAGAATTGGGAGAGTCGGAGCTGACGGATTTCTTGGATAAGGCATATAGCTAATTAGTGCAAGACTATACGAAGGATAAGCAATCTGGACTTTGTAGTTATCAATGAAAAGGTGTTTATGGATGTCCAAGTTACAGCACCATTAGCCAACAGTGCTTTAGAGAGGGAAATGCAAGAATAAAAATACTAAAATAATGGTGAAAATTATTTAAAGGTTGGATTATGCTGTGCAGGGTAAGAATACTGGGAGCAAGTCAGTGTAATAAAAAATTTGTAGGAGTAGGCCAATAATGGAGAACTCTGGACTATGAACAAGGATGTGAGGAAGAAGCAAAAAATAAGACAAAAGTGTTGCTTATAAAGAACATGGGGACAGCAATCAGGACAAAAGATAATACATAAAAGAGATGCAATAAGAGGATGAACAGTACAAGTCAGCCTCCAAAAGGCCATAAAGTTGAGAAGGGCAGAACAGGTTAAAGCTAACCAGAGGTTAGCAGAAGGGGGGGGTAAGGCTTTTTCGAAAGTTGAAAGAAGGAATGGATAGACAGAGCTGGCCATGCTGAGCAGACATGGGAGGGGTAACACAAAATATTAAGAGGAAAAACTCAAAGGTGCTGAATTAATATTTAGATTGTCTTTACAAAGAAAAGCTGGGAAAGGCTGGCATGATGGGGAAGCTGGGAAAGGCTGGCATGATGGGGAGGAAGGCAGAACAGTAAGGGGAAAATATCTTACAGACAATAACCGAGAGGTGGGAGGTTCAGAGAATAATGGATAATTCTGGGGAGAATGAAATGCAAGGACCAGATTGTCTGCCTCCAGCAAACTCAGAAATCTGACTAGTATGGATCTGTCTCAGGATTAGACAACAGCAATTGTGGTACCTATGCATGGGAGGCAGAAAATCAAAACCGCTGAACTATAAGCCTGCAAGCCTAACAATATTGCCAGTGAGAATCATAAGGAAAAGTCCGGCCATATTTTGAGAGAGAGCAGCATCTTTTTGGGCTGCAACAAACTCAAGGTTAATGACCAGAGCCTTGTCCACTTCCTGGAGGTGGTGTGGACAGAAGTGAAATGGCAAGGTGTCTGGGTTCATAATGGGGCGTATGGTCATGGCACAGGCACCAGTGGTGAACCCACTGCCATGACGATTGAGAGTATATTGTGGACAGACATTTGAGGGAAGCATCATCACATAGGCTGGGGCATTTTTCTCATCCCACCATCGTATGCCCTCTTGTGATGTCATCAGTAGCTGTGTATTAAAGGGAAAAAAAACTCTGCAGAAAACAACACTAGGTATGTACTGTATATGACACTGATTATGTCAAAATGATTCCTATGTCACACCAGCTGCATAATCACTGCAGGGTTACTTAACCTTAGAGAGGAACTTTGTATACATTCTTACTGCCAGCAGAAAATTTAAGCAATAAATTATTTGCAAGCCTTCTCTGTGCTTGTCTTAGTTAAATTTGTAAACGACTTGATTGGGAAGATGAATTCAGCAACAGAAGAACATAATTACATTATACAAAGTAGAAAGCCAATCTAAAGCAGTTCAAGTGATATTCAGTTCAGCAAAACAAAATTAGGTGATAAATGAAATACTTCTGGCACAGCTTGACAGTTTGATAGCTAAATTTGTGGGTCTTTTAGTTGGGTCAGATTGCAACAACAATGAGCCATCCACAATAAATGACATTTTTTGCTGTACAGGCCAGCACCTAATTACTTGGAATTATCAGCAGACAGTATTTTATGGTATGGTTTAAAAAAAAATCAAAGAAATGCTGTCAGCCCCATCTACAAAGCAGTAATTTATGTAAAAAGTAAGGTAAGGGAATTATCTAAGAAAAACTGGAGCTCTGCTCACTGCTGATTATAGACGCGCTTAACAGCACTAAGTCGCTAGGAAACTCTATCTCAGTCACACAGCGCTAAGTATATTTTTTTTCACTTCAGTAATCCACTATGTTGTCTTTTGCATGTCACACAGAAGTACACATTAAAATGGAATTAAGACTTTATTATAAACTGGTACAAGTAGAAAGTAATAATTGGAATACGAGTGTCTGCCTAGAACTATGTTTATGATTTCGCAAAATAATGTATGCAAGTATAGACTATGATCACAATAAATGACACTTGTCACTCATGCCATGCTAACTTGTACATGTTATGCAAAGATCAGAAACCAGATTCAATTCTATTTGAAGATTCATACATTAAACAAAAGGCACATTGTCAAAATGTTATCTTTGTATGTCATTTGAAGAAAACTGAGCTGAAATAGCTGCTGAAACAAAAAAGCTGCAATCTATTTCACAATTAAACAAATGCACAACTTAACACATTGTAAAGAGAGAAACTGTTATGCTGGAGGCAAGCAAAGTATATGGTCTGCCTGTCTACAACAGGTTTCTTGGTTGGCTTGTCAGTTTGAATCAGTTGCTGACAGACGTGCTTAAAAAATCACACTAAATACTGCTAGAAATGTCAGTCTGTTTTTAACTCTAGGGCTGCTACAACATGGATGACCTCTTTCTTAGGTTAGTAATACATAAGGATGTCCATCCAGCATGATGGCTAATGCCGTATATCCGCATGTGCCATATTGTTAGCTTTTCTATAATCATTTGCCAGATGGTCTACAGCAGTTATCAAAAAATTTTTTTTATAGGTTCATAGTTTAATACTGGGTTAATTGTCTGCAGACTGTATAACCAGAGGTCAGAAGCTAACTATGTGCCTTGTAGTTGTGCAGTAAAGATTTTAACCATTGTCACTCCTGCCACTCCTCACACTTCACAAGAATAGTGAAACCCATATCCCCTACTTAATGCTACATGTGAAATAGCAGATGTAATGATGGCCATTGATCATTTGTTCTGTGTGATTCCTTCCAGATTGTCATTCAGTTATGATAATGAATCTTTGGTTGGCAATATAAATGAAGATGGTACTAGCCCACATACAAGAGAGGCACTTCATGTGTCAGGTTGTAACTTATGGTATTTAGCAGTCAAGACATAAAGCAAAGTAGTGTAAGAATTCTGGCACAATTACAGTATTGCTCAAACAAGCCTAGAAAGTTGAGTAACAGACTTAGCATTAACATGTGTTTTCTAAAGGACATGGAGCCAGAAACTGAAGTGTCCTTTTATTTTTTCATCATAATCCTCACTGGCTTTCTAGAAAGTCATACATTTTATGAGGGACAGACCAAAAATGAGGCAAAAATTTTGGCACTCTGGAAATTTATGGACACTTGAGGTAGGTAGGAGTTAAGAGAAGGCGATACCTTTATAAGATCTTTGGTACTGGAATCTGAGAAGCTGTGTGTAAATCACTGAAGGCGTGGAAGAGTTATTTGCGTAGGGAGAAGTTAAAATGTTTAACACTTTGGTAAACTAATTCCCGACATGTTACCTGGTGGTGTGAAGCTGACTGCAGCTCATCTGATTGTGTGTGCCTCTAACGCAATATAGTAGGGGTCACATGTTTGGTTCACTGTGCAGCCACTATCCAGAGAGCCATGAGACTTTTTTTCAGTTTTTATAAGTGTGTACTAGGATAACAGACACTGGGGCCTATTTAAGTCCAGCCTTTTATTGCAAATCTCTTGACAAGTTCTGGTACCATTGGGAGTGTAAGCAGAGGCTTGAGAAATGAAACCTTTATAAGGAGGGACCTAGGAGATGAATCATTTTCAGGCTGCCTGTGTTTATAGGCACAGCAGTCAACAAATGCTCCTAAAACCTCTCCTGACAGCTGATGTACACATTCACATATGTATGCTTGCCTTCCCTTCCATGTGAATGTGCACATTCCTGACCATGACCCATGGAAGCTACTGTGGGACCATGGCTTTGGCAGAGCCAAGTTCATGTTTCTAGCCTATATGCTACCCATCTTTCAACTTTATCTGCAGTAAATCTTGGCTTTGGGGTGGGTCAGGCCACCTCTGTCACCCAGGATGGCATTGATCACTAATTTCCTTACAATATGATCATTTTCTCCAGTGAAGGGAAACTAATGAATTCAAGATTATATGGTTGCAGTCAGGGATTTGCTCTCTGTTCCATGGGGCTTGCTCTGTTCATGGCTTTTTCTTGTGCTATCCTCCTTGCTAACAGGAGACCAGTAAATCACATAATGGTATTTTTATTCTGTTAGAGGAAAAAATCTTATGTCTGCTAAATCCACCTACATCCATAGCCTAAATTTCACCTTCTGCACCCTGGCTTTGTAATTATGAAATCCCTGATTATTCTTTATACTTCCTACTCCTCTATGGAGACACCCCCTCTCTGTGCACATTATTTCCCCACTAATATACTTTTTCCTTTCTCTCCTCTACTTTCATTTATCCTCACCCATGTGTTATATTTATCTGTATTTCATCCTTGGCTTTGAAATTCTGTGAATATAATTTTAAAACGTATATAAATTGCTATAAGTCAAAAACTAAATACTGCATGTTAATGTAGCTAGCTTATTCATTGTTAAAAACTATGTATGCATGTTACTATATATTCCAAAGTGTATTATGTAAACACAACTTATTCTCTGTATTTGGAGCTTTTCTACTCGGGCCTCTGCTGAAAAAGGACCTGTGCCCAGTCGGACTTTCCCATAAAAAAAATGTAAAATAAATTCTTGATTTATATTATGCCACTGAATTATTGTTAAACTGAAACATATTAGGTTGAAGATAAGGAAAAGTGTGGAAGCAACCAGTTTTAGCTCGATTTCTATCTGTAATAATGCTACAGTTTGAGAGACAGTGATTTGGATCTGTATAGATATATATCAGTACACTAAAGATTAAATTAATATGGAAGAAAAAGTGAATGAAGTTATGAAGGTAAGCCAGGGTACAGATTTTCAGTTTACTTGTTATTTCATTCCTTTTATTTTTACAACCATTTAATCAAAAATACTTAAATCAGTTTACTGGAACACATTAAAAATCATGACCACTTCAGTCAAAACCGAGTGGAGAGAAGGTAGAAATGAATTACATATAAAATAATATTTGTTTTATTTGTCCTTTTATTTTAAGTGCTTTCCCATTATATTTTTTTTCAGCTTTCCACTTACGACTTTGAATGCTAGGATGTTCTTCTGGGTCGAGAAAATGTTTCATCTAGGGTATTAAACATTTTGGTCTATCTTGCAGGAAGTTCCTTAGTCACACTAGAAACAGCAGATGCATTTTGATGCTGGTTTTAGTTCCTTAATAAAAGGAAGGCATAATTTCCTTGCTTCTATAATTTTATCAGAGTAGTCATTTTCAAATCTAATTAGTGTCCTTTGTTCTAGATGGGGGATTTGAGCAAACAGATTTTAAGAAAGTCCTTGTCATTATTTGAAATGAGTCTGAGTGATCCTGGAGGGGGGGGGGGTTGTTTTATATTGTAGCTAAAGATGTATGGACAATCTCAGTTCTGTAGACTAAAGTTTCTGGCAGACTGAGCATTTTTGGGATGCATATAGTAAGACCGTTAATATTTCTTCTTCCCATTTTCTGTGGTACTCCCTAAATTCTCAGACCATTTATTCTCCCTCCTCTTTTCTAAGTCATCAACCTTTCCTAATAAGCAAGTGTTCTGTTTAATGAATTTTTGTTTGCGACTCCTCTCTGTCTTCCATCATAGTCATTTAAAGTTTCTTCATTTCCTCCAGTTTTGTTATTTTGCTGTTTCACCAAGTCTTTACGTATCAATGCTTGTTTATTACAATCCTTTTTAACAGAGTCTACTTTATTATGCAACTTATCCATTTTCCAAGAAATATTTTGGATATTTAACACCAGGATTTCAAATTATTTCTTCATGCCATTTTCTTGAGTCTGACTCATTTTATATATATATATATATATATATATATATATATATATATATATATATATATATATATATGCAATGCTCAAGCATTAGACTGACAGGATTTTTTATTAAGGATCCAAGATGAAATACTGTCTATTAAGGATAGCTTTTATCTGACAAATACTGTTATATGGATCCTAGAATAGATAAATCCTTGCCCCCATTTTCCATTTACAAATAAAAGCATATTTCAAAATTCTAGGAAAATGCATCTGTTCTCTCTCTAGTCATATGAGTTATCTTTTTCATTTCCCATTTTCATACTTTGTCTAACTTTATTTTTGATAGCGATTGTTTCAGCATTACACCTCTGACTTCCACACTCTAACTCTTGTATACATTGTTTTTCACTCACTGTGTATAATGTAATTTAGCTATTGCCTTTATTCCCTCAAGCCAGCTATGGTATTCACTTTGTATTATATATATATATATATATATATATATATATCGCATTTTGTAACTCACTGTCTATATTATCTAACTGTTCTGTTTTCACCAGGATGAGACTGAAATGGGTGCAATGGGATCAGTTCTAGTACCCCAATTAACAAATTGAAAACTACTTTTGAGCTGGAGAGCTCCCTTCTGAAGCACGTGGCAGTCCCACCATCTTTTCTTAGAATCCAGGCTGTTTTTTCCTTATTCACTCTGATAGCCATCGTGCCTGCGCTTTAAGTACTATGGGACCATGTTCCTTGATGGGGTTAATTTTAAACCTGCTGTATCTGACATTGCCATTGGTTGTATCTGTAGTGATTCATGCCTGAATCTCTGCTTATTGGTAGTTCTCTCTTAATCATTTCTTTAGGCAGGTTGACTTCTCTGTTCATGATTTAGTATTGTTGGTGTTTTATAGTAGCTAGCTGATGTCCTTCAATGATCCTGTGGTATTTCTACATGCTCTAGCTTACAGTAACTTGTAGAGCTTACACCTGTGATATTGATCACTACTTCTGAGTGTGTATTGCTGCTTCTATGGTGTGATTACTTCATTTAGTCTTTATTTTCATTAGTTTTTGGTCCTGGTTATTAGCCAAGAGTTCTCAATGTTTTACTGCTACCTCTATAGATATCAGTGTATATTATGTACTACTACTAGATGGGGCTTTCTGGTCACTCTTGCTTACCTTGGGCCTTGCTATCTGCATTTGAAATTTGTCTTTGGCATTAAGGTCTTTAACCCTCATGCACAAGGTATAGTGTTTGACTCTGACCTCTGGTTATTGGCTAGATTTGTAATAGTCTGCAGTACAATATCCTAGTATTTACCCATGAACATAATTTAACCCCTCTGTTAGCATTTAAATAAAATATTAGTGGCCATCTTATTTATAGGTATAGTAACACTTGCCTACTCAAATGTATCTAGTCTGTATCATTGTTTATGCATTATTGCACATTCTAGTCAACCTACTCTGATCATAACCCCCATGTGCCTTGAAGTCTTCTAAGCCAGGAGACCCCCCAGAAATATGATTTGAAATATCTTGTACATTAAGTTGCAAAAAATGTAAAATATGAAAGCTTTTGATTAGACAATAGGATACTGCTTGTGGTATTGTATATGTGCAATTATGCCTATAATATTTCCCCATATTACAAAATTAAATAATTATCTACAAAGCCACGCATGTTAAATGACAAATAACAGTTGGAAAATGTATCCATGAAAAAGTTGCCTGACTTGATATTGTCAACAGGATGGTACCATTGGTTCATCTACAAATCGAACAGCGTTCATGATATTAATGCTTATAGGCAGGTAATAATCAAAATGGCTTTATCCAGCAAATATTTATATCTGAAAAGTCTACACATTAGCCACCATGTGTTAAATATTTTTTTCATAATGTCCATTGCATGCATATGCCACCTCCAAAATGACATGGTCACACTCCATTTTATTATTGATGCATTTTTGTGAATACTGCTAATCTCGAGCAATGTATATCCTTCTATGATCATTTCACCATGCATGCTTAGCAGGCTGTCCGCTTTTAGATGTCACCTTACTGTGCTAGATTTAGGTATGAACATCTGAACTTCAGAAATTAGACTTTGAAAAACACTGATCTCAGCAGTATACCGTGCTCTTCTGTTAAGATGAGTATACTCTTGCAGTGTAGAGAGGAATTCTGATTTTCACTCGGGGAAGTAATAAGTTAAGACATTTTAAGAGCTTTTTGAGGCTACTGTTTTGGACTTCACATTTGCTTTCCTTTGTTACCCCAGCTAGGCTGCCCAGCGCATTCCCCTCTCTGGTATTCCTGATAACTACATCAACTCTGTCCCTCACTTCTCTCTACTACTTTGGGATCACAGTCTGATCTAGAAACTTCTGTGGCTACTTTACTTGTTAGCATCCTGAATCAATCAAATCAAATGTCTTATTTATACTGACAGCTCAACTCTTATCTAACACAGATGCAGGTTGTATGAGATGTAAGTATTTATTCAAATTAAAAGCAAATATTAGACTAGTTTCAGTAACCATCTTTCCTGTGCTGACTCCAACACTAAGCCACGATATCATTAGCAGTGCCTCCTTGACATCTGTTTAACATACCTTAGGCACCCTAACGCACTGATGCATCTACTTCTGTACCTGCTTTTCTCAACTCCATGAAGATTCACCAGTGCTATGAGCTGACACCGACACATTTCTCAAACCCCACCAGCACCCATGATATTTATTACTTAATAATTCTGGAGTTAAGCATACTGGTTCTTTTCTCACCAGGCTGGACAATGATGGGATTACAGTAAGCTACCTGTCTGGTGCTGTCTGTTAACCATGACAGTCTAATCATTTTTCCCTTCAGGCTTCAGTGTCCGTCTTTGATATCTCCACTTCCATAAATACTGTTAAGATCTTGTGGTTGTGTACATGAGGCCGAAAGACCTTTGATACTTTACCCTAACAGGATGCAGACTGACATGAAGGAGCTGTCCGTGCAGATGCTCATGGTGGGCAAGACGCAAGTCAGATAGTATTCTGCCATCTACAAGTGTGGTGCCACAATGTGGGAACAAATTAACTGGTTTTAGCAAATGATTGGTTAACTAGTGTCATTTCAGAGGGATTCATTGTATTTCAAAATGAGGTCACAGCTGACAAGCCAGATTATTTCATCAGGGTTGGCCTTTACCTTTCTTCTCATGGCTTCTTCATAATGACTAAATCATTTGTTGCCACGTATTGCCTTTGTTAGGTAGAATACATCTTCCGGTTATACCAGTACAGCAAATTCCAATTCAGTCTACGTTATGGTGACACTGCCTAACATTAGGAGTCTAAATAAAAAAAAATGCCTGAGATTGATCCTTGAGAACATTCATAGCTGCAAAGTTCCTGACACATGGTTTAAATGTATGTATAGTGTGCACTATACCTGAGATAATCACCTACCATTTATTTAGACAATCGCTGAGAGCAGTTTGAGGGGTTGGAGGAATCTGTAACTGCACCATATCACACCAACTCACACATTAAACTAACTAAAACCTTTCCTTGTTTTGGTCACCACAAACAAAACTGTCACATTTTTTGAATTATAGGCCCCCAGTCATGCATTAATCTAATCATTACATGTAGTTAAAGCTGTCTATGATATCTACGTATCTTTTAGGGTAATATATGTCACTTTTAGTTTACTCGCCTATTAACTGTCAGATATTTGCAACCAGTAACATGTATGCATCCACTCCCAAGGGACAGATTTTCTTGACTTCCTCTTTACAAATATCCATGTCTGCATCCCGCCATGTGTTTCTTACTCCTCCTTGGTAAAGTCTGACTACCAGGCTGTTACTTGCTCTTCGAACTAGGATTGCACCTCAATGAAACCTACTGTATTCAGTGCATACTCCAAAATCTACATCATATCATTTTTTGATGAATTAAGAACATTTATAGGTGGCCACCTGCATGATCAATGCATTGCCAAATCTGCTGCATAAACCTCTGATTTTTTCACTTTTTCTAAGCCCCCCCCACACTTACCCCTGAACTTGTCTATACCAATTCCACAGTCATATAAGCAGGAAGAAGGGGAAATCTCCCAAAAAAAAAGGAATAAGTATTGGTTCATACATACACACACACACATACACACGCACTCAGTGATTTTTTTTCAGTGGAAAACAATTTGCATTTTAATCCACCGTGTCTTGTTTCTCAGGCTGCTGACTCACAGTAACTTAGCCACATGCAGAGGCCTATAAGAATTTGTGTGCGCGCGTGCATGTTTGAGTGTATGTATACATGTGTGTATATAAATGTGTGTCTGTGTGTGTGTGTATATATATATATATATATATATATATATATATGTGTGTACACACCTCTATGTATATAAATATATATAGATATATCTGGGATTACAACAATAAATAAAGCACTAAAAAGTGTCTGAGGAAACGGGCTGCTAGAGCACTTTAGCGCAACTAAAACCTTTATTTCTTGCTTTCGTCAAATACATTTTCTCATTAATAACATTATCTTTTAAAACCTCACTTAAATATACATTCAAATCCACATCTCTCCAATCAAATTACAAATTCAATTAATTAAATGATCAAGTGCTGTATTAATCCTTAAAACTTGGAGTAAATGGCTCATCTATGATCACTGAAAAAACATTTAATGTTAATAGTTTTGTTTAATGCAGGTAGTTTGCTATTACCACTATTTGGAATATATTCCTGCTTTTTTTTTTGTTATTCATATGGGATTCCTGATGTTAGTTGACTGTGATTAAAGTGGACATCTGATCTGTTGACCGTCTTTGGTCACAAAGAAAATGGTTGACACTTGTACAAGGTCACTATAGTATGTGGCTGTGTTTTGTGCAATCACAAAGTAAGACTATTTAAGTAGCAGTGTGTGTGAGAGGTGCAATGGGGTTTGCCCCTCCACTCAAAAAAAAAAAAAATTTTCTTTTGCATGTTCAAAGGTTGTGTTCACGCTTTGGTAAAGTTAGGGTGTCTATTTTTTTTATTTTTTTTTTTTTTTACCTTGTGCTGTAGATGTTTAGCGTTCATCAACTGAAGTTTAGACTAACTACAGTACATCTATATACTATATAAATTACGCACCTTCCCCACAATCCACATAATGTGTGTGAGACAGAATTTTCTGTTATTTGACGTAACTTCTTTTTTAGTGTTCCTTAATTAGGGGAATGGTTTTTACACATTTCATGTTGTATTTTATGATTTGGTGAGCATTTATGCCATACTTTAGTGCTGATTAAAACTCATCACTCATATATATTTCATTCCATTGCATTTGAAATTTTAAGTACTTTGTAAGCAGAGATGTACTTATAGTCTATGTGATATCTAAAACTTTTTAATTGCAAGTAAGTAAATTGCTGTATGTATAATTGATTGGTTTTCATTTTATTTAGTATTAATACTCTTGTTACTTTTCAGTGGATTCATCAGTGAAATGTTGCTAGTTTGCCTGCAAGGTAAGGCATTTGGCATAAAGTAATAAGCTGGGGAGTTGCATTTTCTTTCATTTACTGAGACTGGCAGTTTTCTATTAATGCACCTGTTTTACATAATACCATATTTCATATATTGTAATTAGTATAATATATTTTTTCTTCCCAGTAACAACAGATTTTCCATTTTTTAAACATTACAGTAAAATATGCAGAAATGTCAGTAGCAAAATGCTTTTTCTTTTGCATGCAGCCAAATGGATCATCTGCCTTTATTTCAGATAATGTCACTTGCTCTGCCTTCATACAAAATGACAGCCATAAGGTGATAGCTGCTGTCAGAATATGGAAGACCGAAAATTGTTTTCTGATTACTTTATTGGGTTTGAATGACTGCAAATCTTAATTCTCTATTATGGATATTCTTTCAATGTTTATGCAATAATATTAAGCAGTAAAATTGCAATGTATTTTCTGATAACTGCAGTTAAATTCTAGAATTACTCATTTAAAATTATTCAGTAGGCATTATATAAATGATGTAAACTTTAGCACTAATAAAGCAAGTAGGTCATATTAAATGTGGCACATATATCCAATGATGTGTTGTAGAGATCACGTTTTGTTAAGTTTCAAATATTAGAGCCTTGATTTATTCATTATTATAACACTCACATACTGTGGCATCTTTCCACATGTCACTTTAAAGTAGTTTAGTAGATTTTAATATTTCAGTTTTTCTCTGCTTTATCATTTTTAGTATCAGTGGGCATAAAATAGTGGAAATTAAGGGCAAGATGTCAGTCCACCACTGGATGTGTGGACGCACACAGAGACACACAGACACACACTCCCCCTTTGTCTCTCTCTCTCATACTATACACTCCCACCCTTTGTTGGTCATAGGAGGATAGAAGTGCATCTGGTGAAAACCCACCCAGACACAACATAATTTGCAAAAATTCATCATACCATTTCAATATTCATTACAATTTGATCTCTCTGCCAGTTATAGCTGACTGTATATCCTGCTAGATTAGTACACCTATCCTTGCACTCAGTAGCCTACTGGCTGCTGTGAGGTGATCTGTATCTTGCTTTTTGAGCCATGAAAGACCCTGTCTTTGATGCCATATTTGTTTAGAAAACCGGTGGCTCTACAAACACGTGTACTAGGGACTTAAATTTATACGAACAAGTATGACTTGCTGGAGGAATAGGTTCCTAGTTCAGTGTTTTCCCAGCCTTTGGAATACATTATCATTACAGGTCAAGCAAGAGGCTACTTTGTCTCCTAAGACTAGTCTTGACTGCATTTGTAGACATAAATTTAAACTAGGGTCATCATGTACAGCGCTTCATATTTTGGGAGGTGGTCACTATTAACATTTTTTACCTCTGTTTAATTATAAACTTGAGTGTACATAAGTCTGGTAGTGCCACTAAATGTGGGTACTGTACACAATGCAAATATATACTGGAGGTCGATAGAATAATCATTAATACTCTTGGTACCAAAACACACTCAGCTGATTTTGGAACTTCTCGTGGTATATTTAGCAATGTGTCAATCTTACCTGGCATACTATGCAGGCACAACAGAGCATAGCCATAAAAAAGAGAATGCATGAACATTGAGAGGATATTTGTAGGGGAGATGTTAATAATGCTTTAGGCAAACATTTAAAAATTTGAAGCAATTTTATTAATTACAAGTTTTGTGTTCTACAGAAAAACTAGAGGTGTGTAAGAAGTGCATCAAGTACAAGGAGTTCTTATGGCAACTACAGTTGCAGGATGATGCCCACTCCCCCCCCCCAGTTTAAATGGACAAATTGAGCTTAACAGCACTTTAAAAATGAGAGCAGCCAATCTCCTTATTTGATCAGCATGGACATTTATGGAGAATTTTTAAGGACTACATATTAATTTAAATTGTGTAATTTTAATGTGATTTATATATTTGCAACACAATGTATTATTGAGTGGTTACATGAGAGGAAGAACTATAAAATGAATAATTTTAACATGCATTCTAGTTCTGAAGAAGTCTTTGATCAGTTTGTGAAATTAAAGTGTATAGTCATCCCCTTTGGCAAAAACAAACTGCACACAAATTACCACATAGGTTGTAATCCATTAAGTACGGAAGAAGTAATTAGGGACCTGGGGACCAAAGTTTATAGCAATCTCTCATTTGACAACCATGTGGCCAAAGTGGTTAGAAAAACATTTTATATAGCCCACCTAATCATGAAGGGATTCACATCTAGATCGGGGAGGTCATCGTGCCTCATTACTCATCCCTCATCAGACCCATAATTGAGTACAATGCCCCTTTTGGGATGTACCTTACCAGACACCTGCAGCAATTGGAAAGACCCCAAAACTACCTCACCAAGAGGATCAAGGGGCTCAAACAGATGCCATATGCTGCCAAGTTAAAGAAACTCCAGCTCTACTCAATGGCATACCGCCTGCTCAGAGGTGATCTGTGCCTGACATATAAAGCCATGTCCAACTCGGAATTAATGGATATGCTGCACCTCAGAAAATCAAAATCCCATCGAGCTACTCGCTCGAGAGACTTGAACCTCAGCACTGAAATAAATAGGACATGCTGGAGGGACAGATTCATAACCCAGAGGCTCCCTTCACTCTGGAATAAAATCCCAGTCCAGGTTAGGCAGAGTCCCTCATTGACTCTCTTCAAGAGGAATCTTGATGAGTGGATGGGAGATAGTAGGTTTACCTCAGGTATCACTTCTGTGTCACTGTTAGACAGAGGCACAGTATACTAACCTCGAAAAAGGGCATAGCAAAATTAATTTAAAATGTGTGGCGAAAGCCACACACACTCTGGCTAGGCTTATAAATGCTGTAGGGCAGATAGCCTAGTATGAACCTATGATAGAGCTAAACTTGATTGTATTTGCGAATTCCTGCTATTAAATTGACATTTTGTGTGCATTGGTTACCTTTTTGTGTGTAAAATTACAGCAGTGTTTTAGTGAGACAGTGAAAAATGGCCTCCAACTCATCTGCAAGAGAATATGCACTTGCAATATCAGGACTTTGAGAGGACACTGTATCATTTGCATATAAATGAAAAGCTAGTCCTTGTCTTCTAATGAGATCTTCTAAGACTAGCATACCCACTATGAAAAGAAATGGACCCAAGATCAAACCTCGTGACAATATATAGGCTAGAGAGATATTTATACTACAAACTATCTTCTAGGTATGAATTCAAGGTGGGAGACCAATTAGCTTACAACCACAGAGACAAATTAGTCTACTACCACAGAGGACAGGCTACATTTAAAATGCAGCTGTCCAATCAGAGCTTTGAGATCTACAGTGTCAAATTCAAAACTGAAGTCAAGGAGGACCGGGGCAATAATAGGGATGTAGATACCTAGTTGTAAGGAAATAGTTTACTAATAGAGGCTATGCAAAAGCAAATGTTAGACTGATTTTGGTCCTTGCACCTTCTAAGTAATCTTACACAGAAATGGAAGATTGCAGATGGGGAAGAAATTATGAAGACTAGTGAAGTCCAACATTTTTATTTTTGGGGGGGATTGGGGTAACCATGTCCTTCTCCAGTAAAGGTAGGAAATGTAAGGCAACCACAGGGAAGACTCCTAATCTGTTGTATGTTTTAGAAAAAAAAAATATCTCATGTTGACAACTTTCTGAAAAATTAAGCACGTCTCAAAGTTCTGTGATGTAAAAGCCTTCTGCAAGGTGAAACAAGATAGAATGCTAAAGAAAACAAACTTGATGTAAGAGCAGAAAAAATAGAACACTTTATCAGATCAAGATTTGAGTATTGAAACAGGAAAGATGAGAAGCAAAACAGTCCAAGAAGTGGCTTCATCACCAGGTCAGTAATCCTTCCTTCTAGTAGAAATATCAAGCCAACAGTTTATTATCTGAACAAATCCAAATTCCTCATAATGTAGAACAGTCCCTTTGTTGGGGCTAACATGTAATCATTGGCCCATATACTGAAGTCACTACGAACCACAGTGTTTCATGATGCAACAGATTCATAACAGGTTGTTAACTTCTTGTAGGACTATCTTTACATACTGGCTAAGGTTAATGAGGTAAAATCTACAGTTTACTGCTGTATCCAAGACACACACATTGGTTAAAACTCCTACTAATAGCCTGGGCCACTAGATGATTTAATTTAAAATGGATGGTGGGGCCTTCTCTGATCCTACTCCTCTAGTATTCTGAATCATGGAGACCCCAGGAGATGCAACAGCTGTCAGATAAGAACCAAAGCTTTATTAAGTGCCTCTGTTATACATTTAAGGTCATTATCAAGCAGTAAAATGTTAATAATCCCGGGTTTGTCATCTACGGTTTAAAGAAAGGAGATACTGCCAACACAGCAAGCTCGAATTTTGTAAGTATTTGTATGTCATTGATGAATATTAAAATGATTTATGGAAGATGCTTGTGTTACAAATGTATTAGAACTGTGTGTCGTGGATATCAATGTGCTTGTACAAACTTGTGGTGAAAAGGTGTTTGCAAAGTGCTGTGTACTGCTGGTTTTGAAATCTGATGTCACTGTGAATATGTATTTAGTATGGTATTGTTATTTTATTATTACATATATTTAAATCTTTCATTGTGGTTGATCTTTGTAGAGAATTTTAAGTTTTGAGAGTACTTGCATATTTATTTGGTGGCGCTGTGTGGGCCACTCCTACCATTTGTATTAGTATTAATATTACACAGCAAAACTGGACACCCTTTGTTAAGGGCCCAAAAGTAGCTGATAGGGACTAGTGGCAGTGATAACTACCTTATAGTCTGCGCAGAAGGGGCATAGCTAGTAAACCTGTCCAGCCTTTACCATTTGTTTGTGTAAATCAAACCTTTGTGTGTGTGTGTGTGTGTGTGTGTGTGTGTGTGTGTGTCAGTTACTTGGGCATGGACATGAAGCCCTGGTTGGACAGAGAGGGTGCCGAGTGCTTGGTCCCTCAGCTGAGATCTCAACTGTATAGCTGTGCCAGTGTGCAGTCTTATTGGGAATCTGGAGGAATAGGGAGAAACCAGCCCCAGACTGACTGTGGTCTGTGTGTGCTTTTGAGGGAAATTGCACTTGATGAAGAGAACTGCATCTGGAAATACTGTGTGTACTTGTTATCCTTACAGTGAACATCTCCCACTGTTGCTGGTGGTGAGGATTGAGGCTCCTTGATTACAAGTCTAGTTGAGGGTCTTCACATACCGATCTCGCATTAGTAAATAAAATCTTATAGGGAGCCAAAGGAGGCAGGTTAGCCAGAAGGACTTACTTTCTGCATCCACTCCTTGGTCTCTGCAAGAGATGCCTGCAGGTCTGGCGGGGGGGGGTGTGGCAATTTTTGGTATACGAGATGGAACAAAAGGGTGGAATGGAAAAGAACTTCACTAGTCTAAGATAGTTACCCTGACATTATTAAAACTCATAAGACAAAAAAAAATGATTGGAAATGCCAAAACTAATAGGGATTCAATTTGGTAATGACTTAAACAGCAAAAAACATAATAAGGAACATTTGTTAAATGCCAGGTTTTGGGGATTGCTACAAATAAGTCAGATGGCAGTGATTTAAATTAAGATTTCTATTAAGGCATTATTAAACACAGTTAAGTGATGTATATAAATGAAATTTCAGAAGGAGCTGATACTTGCTATGTATTCGCATACATTGCCAAATCTAAGGTTTGTAAAAATGTTCCAGTTATGAAAATATTAAACTCATCCAGTGTTGTACCTCTATGAATTTTAAACAGAGTTTTCTTACTATACTTTTTTGTGAGAATACAGTCCCCTGTTTCTTTGTATAGTAAGAAAGGAGGAGGCTGGGAAGGTAAAAGGTAAGGGAAGGAAGGGGGTAGCCAATATAAAAGGGTGAATTTGCAATTTTCTATTCATTGGTCAAGGAGCACATTATCCCACACAGAGACAAGCAGATATGGGAAGTTGTAAACATAGTGTGTTGGAGATGTGTGATAGGGAAATGGGGGGAGTGGGCACAGGTTTGACCACTGGTGAAGGGGAGTTTGCCAACACTTGGGGAATTGGATGTGTGACACGAGAGAGGGGTTACAGCAGGGTGGGCTGTAAGAAGTAGCAAGCCATCTGCCACCCCAGCCGTGTGGCATATTACTATGAATCATGACTTGAGAATGGAGCATTGGAGCATGGTGGTATGTGGCACACTGCCCTCTTGTGGCTTGATGGTCTGTGCAGGCTTGGTGATCTGCCCAACCACACCAGTGGTTTTACCATTCATCCATGCATTTTGACTACTATTGTCTCCATTGCAGTCAATTATCACATGCTTGAGCTGTAGCTTGGCCACCGCAGTTATAGTTGCTGGCTACCTGCCTTAAGGGTCAGGATCTATTCTGGTGAGAAACTCTTTGCACCATAACTCAGTCTTCTCAGCTATAACCTCTGCGGGGGGGGGGGGGGTTGTGGTCTAATAGTCTACTGAACATATCTATGATTTAGACATCAGGGAGGAGATGCAATACAGTTGTCACAAGTGAAATTGACCTGTCTCTTAAATATATCCTGTCCACTAGTAGGATAACATTTGTCAATAGAAGTGACATTGCCTAGCAGCTAGTCTTGCATACTTTCTGTGGTAGGATCACTGTTCAAGTTTTACTTGCTCTGTAAGAGAATGGGTTAAATGGGACAAGTATAAATACAATGGTAGGACATCACTAAGAACAATACTGTGGCCAACACACCGGTCATATGCTAAGAGGCAATGACCTGCCACTAGACAAAATATTTCCCCACACATACCTGAAAAAAATGACAATGTAGTCAACTTAAAATACCATTCTGTATGTTGGTACCTAACTTACACCTTCCCTACATGGAGATCATTTGGGTGGCAGCTTCGCAGGTAATCATGCCTGCACTGTGCTTGTCTTATATCCATGGCAGAGGTCAACACTTTGGCCATGTTATACTAACTACATATCAGCTTTGTGAAATGAAAGAATATAGCAGCTCAGTAGATGTTCCCTGAAATGGCCGTGAAGGAGACAAGTTGTTCTCCTACTTGCATGATGTGAATGCTCTCCACCAGACACTTGCAAATGAGGCAGCTGCCATACAAATATCCTTAGAAAATGTTGGCACATTCCCAAGATGTAAAATGAAATCTGTGAATCATGCATACAATGTGGAGGCTGAATAGTGCTTCCAGCACGATCAAGAAGAGCGTAAGCACAAAGCTGCACTTTGTGCCACAAATGTGCAGCAGTGGAATAGAAGAATTTGTAGAAATTCTTTGCATCTGGCCCTTTATGCCCACGTGCCACACAAACAGGTATGCAGCTGCTTAGATATAGAACAAGTCACCATTTTCTATGCTTAGTTACACATATTTGAAAAGCTATTTGGGAGAACTACGCAGCAATGTTAGGAGAGGTAGCAGCATTTTCACCATTTGTATGCAGTTCTAAGGATCTGCACTTCAGTACAGGAATTCAGTTTGAATAAGCCTTACAATATCAAAGTGTGTACCTACATGAGTGATGTGTACATAAATTATACCTGCAGTAAGGCAACCCCCGGTATTATGGCTACCTGTACTTGTCACCACGGAAAGAGATGGTATGCCTTGTATACATTATATTGAGGCCTGTGATGCTGTCTAGCATCCTTATGCTTGTACGTGTGTTTTCTTCTCACTCAGTGTTATACTGTACATCTGTCTCTCCCTGGTGTTGGCATGAAGGACAATTGCCAGGTTTTAACAAAGAGAATATACCCTGCATTGATTCATTTTCTGCCAGTGTGTGGCAGGTAAACCAGCTGTATATATTCCCACCTCTCCCTACAAACTAAAATATGACTTATCCCGATAGCTGCCTTTTGCCTATGCTATGGTACATCTAGGTATCCCTAGATTATGCTATGGTCCCACCAGTGTACATTTACCAATGTTTGTTGTGTTTATAGGTGTCTGTGAGCTGGAGATTAAGGTAGATAGTGGAAGGTAAACATTTTCAGCCCTGATGAAAATGCCGTTCTGCTATAGGGCAGTAACATCTGTAGGAGATTTCTGAAGAGCACCAATGAGAATGTAGTTAGTAAACTGATTACACGATACACTGCATATGTTGTATTATAGGAACATCAAGTATTCAGTTATATCATGCATAGGTTAGGACTGTGCGACTAACAGGCTGATAATGGCACACATGCAAAGACTGGCTTACACACATACCTGGGTCACAGTCAGAAAACACATTATCATTGTGTCTCTATATTCTGGGAAGGTTTTCACAGTAGTGTGGGGAGGTTAGGCCTCACCCTCAGATAAGCCTGAGGCTGTACAGTCCAAGTGTGCACAGTTCCCAGTTGGGGGGGGGGGGTCCACCATGTGTGCATGAATCAAATTGGCTTTCTTGTGACTGCAGTAGCAGAACTGCACTGTCCCATGTGGGTACACCCATTATAATACAGCCTCGCAGGAGTACCCAGCACAGTCACATGTTGCATGGGCCCCTACTTGCAGAAGCAGTTGAGATCAGTCAGCAGATGTGTTGGACATTAATCCTGGTGCAATCTACAGCTATCCAGTCCATCAGGGAGCTGACTGTAGTGTTACATGACTTTCATGAGGATGTCAGCCAGCACTGTCAAATGCTCCATGATGATCTGGAGTTAAGGAACACTAAAATAATGACTGGTCTTAAGGAGGAGCATAACCACGTGAATGTCCACCTGCATGTGGATGAATTTAAGTGTCTCATCACTGCCCAGACTGGCAGTGTAGTCTGAGGTTGGGAGTAGTGTGTGTACTCGAGGTGGCCACGTGGGTGGTCAGCACCCAAGGGTGCACAGTTCGTAATTGTCAGGCAGTGCATGATACACTGCCACCCCCACTAGACACCCCCCTACCCGACACCATCCATTTCTGGGTACTGCTGTTGCACTCCATCCCTGAGAGTGAAGGTCTCTTATCCTGCTATACTAGGCCAGCAGAATATTCACAGTCATATAGAGGCACCCCTCTTAGCTTGCAGGAACTCCATCTCTGCTTCTTGTGATGTGCTCCTCTCACGTAGATAACCATGCTCATGATGATGACTGCGATCCATTCCCCTCCTTTCTGGGTGGTGTTTCTGATTCATAGTGTGACCTGACCATAAACTAACCAGAATATCCTGAGATTAATACTGCATGTATCATGCTTGCTCTGCATGACTATTCACCATCATTGTATGCTGATCAGGGCCCATAGTTTTGGACTGGATTCCATCGTCTCATTTGTGTTTTTGTGTATTGTACTTGACACTATTTGTGTGTGTGTGTGTGATGCTGATACTTTCTACTTTTCTGCCTCACTGTCATCGGCTGTTTCAGTTGCTGTGTGTGTGTGTTAACTGTACCCTTACTGTGGGAGTGGGCTGCCTGGACCAATTATGCTGCATTGGCCCCTCCAAATGTAGCTAGACAGTGGAAATTAAATTTGACCTGTCTACACATGTTCAGTTATGTTTTTGGCTTGCGCATATACTGTGCTGTACCTGAATTTACAATGTTGTGCATGTTCTAAGCAGGTGTTATTAGTTAGGGCTGTAGCAGGTATCCAGCATCACCGGCAAAACATTTGCTAAGTATTTGAAGGGAGAGTCTCTACATTTCAACAGTCTATATAGTTATCTATATACGTTTCCATCAGTTAGTGCTTGCATCTACCAATTAGATGACCCTGGGGAATATCACCTTGAAGGAAGTGGCAATACACTTGAGATACAAGGCATTTATGTGTATTATGTAACTTACCTGGGTGGTCTGTGAGTGCATTAGTGTCGATCACAAGTGCATCCCACTCTGAAAATTCATGAAATTGAGTCCGTTACTATTCACAAACCTTTGTGATTATGGAGCAGATAGTGCGTTTTTGATATATATTAAAATATATGTATATGAGAACCCCTCCAATGACCATGGTCCAAACAAGATCCTTACTAAGCTTCCAACCATGTCCTACCATGATCTATACATAGCAGTTACCTATCTACCTCTACCTGGAAAAATGCACTGCACTACTGCAAATCATTCTGGCCAGTCCAAACAAAAACATTATTGTCCTTGGTGACTTCTACTTAAGTTTCCTTGATGCAGCTCACCTTGACTTTTAGGCACTCCCAGTTGGTCTGAAACGTTTCCATATAGTAAGGTCATTCATCATCCACCTACCTTCACTGACCACTGCCTCTGAACCTTCCACAGTCAAAATCTGAAAGATAAAATATCTCCCCAAACTTAGCTCCTTGATACAAACATCACTGCAAAATCCTGGTGAGCCAGTCTTCCTTTTGGTTCCCTTCTATTGAAAATTTGACATAAAGACATTGCATCCCTTCTCACAATGAGATTAATCACTTCCACCTGAAATACAATCCCAGAAGCTAGACCATTGATGTCCCTACCTTCTAACTCTGTACACTAAACTTGAGCCCACAAATCACAGCTTCTCTTTCTTGCCAATGGCAAAGACTATCACACTGTCCTACTGGCCATATAACCTGACATTATAGGTGTATATAATCATAATTTATCCTATACAAGCCTATTTGATCCTTGTACACCAAACATCTCTCATGTACCTTCTATTAACTATTTCCCTGTCTGCTCTGTTTCCTCACCAGTGACCACTTGTGTAAATAAACATTATTTTCATCACTTAATCCACTGCCAATAATTAGCGGACCGGAGTTCCATTTTGGCTACCCCTAACCGGGAAAAGCCGAAAGACGCAACAACAACATATTCTTTTGACTTGTTCTCTTAACATCTTGCATTTCCCTAGAATATATTACCGCCACACCTGTTGAAACAATGTGTGCACATCTTGTGGGACCAGTTACATCACTTGTGAAATCACAGATGTTATCAACTATACACCAAACTGCCTCTTATTTACTGTATAGTCTTCCCACAACTTTGTAAACTAGTGTAAGCACATTTTGTAAATATGTATGTATCCCATTTTCTAAATCTGCTTTGCTTTATTAGCTAGTTTTACTCTACATGCTGTGAACAATTTTCATTTTCTTTGCTGTTGCTAATCGAATGTAACCTGGGCTGAGTCTGAAATTGATTGGACCCAATTTATGCAGTACCATAGTAACCATAATTAAAATAATTAAATAAAAACTGATCCAAGTCTGCAAGTGGCCATTTCCCACAGAGCTGTCTGTTGCATTGAATGCAATGGAATTTTTCTATAAATCCCAGCTATGGTTTCCTGCCCATATGTCACTGGGTCTTTGTAAAAGGATTTTACATTTGAAAAAGAAAACAAAAAGCCAGGGTGTCACCCCACCCAAGATGCAACCTAGTAAGCAAGAAACATCTTGAACACTTTAAAAAAAGTAAAGTACTTAGATTTTAAAGATGGTTTTGGGAATATGCATACATCAGCCTTTGGTGGTCAGTTCTCCACTCCACTATTTATTCAGTAGTTTCTTATGTTGCCCGAGGGGGGTGGTGGCAGCTTCATATGCTTAAAGTTGTAGCACTGATTCCTATTACAAATAAGAAATTATATTGTTTATTATAATCACACATTTAATATTTAAAAAGAAATTGCTAGACTGAGCTGCATGCATTCGTTTGCAAGAGCATTACAGATTTGAATTTAAAATGTGTGAAGTGGAAAGATTTTAACTTGCTGAGTTTATGTAACCCCATTTGCCATAAAAATAGAACATGTATTTTAACATATTTAGGCATTCACTCAGCACTTTAATAGGCAGCTTAGTTATTCATTTAATCTGCTTTTAAACACTAAAACCTGTTTGATGTTTAGCCATTTTGATACTTAACATTAAAAGTACAGTTCATAGCTATATAAATAATTTAATGTTATGGTTGGGAGGGTGGCTTAATGGTTAAGGTGTTTGCCTTGCAAACATAAGGTGCAGGGTTTGAGTCTCACAAGGGACAATTGGCTAGGCTTAAAATGGCTCGCAAGGGCAGTTAGCTTAGTACTAATCTATTAAAGTACTTCACAAAAATCTATAAGTGGCCGTTCACCATTTGGGGTTGGGAGGGTGGCCTAATGGTTAAAGTGTTTGCCTTACAAGCACAAGGTGCAGGGTTTGAGTCTCACAAGGGATAACTGACTAGGCTTAAAATGGCTCTCAAGAGCAGTTAGCTTAGTACTAATCTATGAATCTATTACTACTCTGTTTTTATAGACTCTAATTCTGCTACAAGGAATCTTTATACTGTAGCAAGGTAATGTATGTTTTATAGTATGATGTGTTTATTTCTGCTACAGAGTTTTGTAATGATTGAAATATAATTGGGTGTGGCTGGCTTCATAATTCTGGAGCAAAATATGGGGAAGACTGTCTATTCCCCTGAAATGTCATATTCTGCAACACTGAACTGTACAGAGTGTCAAAACTATTTGCTATACCCAGGAATACAATGCTATAAATTAACTTGACAGTTTCCCTTGGAGTAGGTTGAAATAATATGCTTGTCATTTATGTTTAACGTAGGGTTTTGCAGGCTTTATACAATATGAATGTTCAACGAAGGTTTACAAATAAGTCACTATAATTATATTTTTGATGCAAACTCTTATTGATTGTCTTGAATATGTTGAATATCTTTGATCATGATGGGAGAAGGGCTAAAGCAACTATTGTTGTAGGCTGTCAGCGTACTGAGAGGGAAAGCTGGGATTACATTCATGAACAGGATTGCTAGTAGGCTCTGAAGACTAAGTATGGAAAAGTAAGTAGTCATTGCTTTATCACAGCAGCATGCTTGCCTTTGCTGTTGCAAGATCAGAAGTCTGGGTTCTATTCATACTTCAGATATTGGATTGTTGGCATTGCTGAGCAGCATTAGTGGAGTGCTGCACTCCTGAGTTCCTTATCCTTTGCAGGACTTGTTAAATCAAGGTACTATCTGCTTGAGTTGTTGGTACCTCAAGTGGATATAAAAGATTTCACTGCACCTATCAAAACAAGGAGGGCCCTTTATTTACAAAAATAACTCTTGTTTACAAAATGTTTACATAATTTATAAATATTTGTGTGTGTATATATATATATATATATATATATATATATATATATATATATATATATAGATATATATAAATCTGTTTGCACGATCATACTAAATTTTCATCCCTGTTAGGCCACCATTCCTTTTTCCATAACCACCATAAGATTTTAGTTAATATTGTTGCTGAAATTCATTTGCCATTAAAGATAATTTCATTTATTTTTTTATTCCATATAACCCACATAAGTTTTTATCTATTCTTTTAACATATTCTTTACTTTTATTTTTATAATATCCATATTAATTGTGTTTTTAATCCACTTCTTTTATAGCTTCAAAAAATCTTTACATAGTTTCCCCCCCATAACTTTTAACTTTTCAAAAACACGTGCTGTAGTTTTGCTTCTTGACAAGGTAAAACCTATTCTATAGCTTTTCTTATATGGCATATTTCCTTTTACTGCCAACTGATCTATTACTAGTCTCCATAAAAAAATCTTGACATTCTACTTTCATTACACCATTTGTTTATTGTTGTATACCTTTAATTTTTTCATCAGTTAGATTTTACCATGATTTCACATAGTAATGTTTTATCATTACATTCTTAGAACATACTTTTTTTCTATATCATCAATTTTTATTTTTCACAAGAATATTTTTTCTTGGTAATATTTTATGTCCTCATTTATACATACTTTTTCTTTCTTACTGTTTTTACCATACCCCCACATTTTCATACTTGTACAGTTTTACTACTATTCTCTCATCTTTTTCATATATCCATTTTAACACTGTGTATAAATTTAATGAAGCAGCATATACACTTGGGGTAATTAACCCTAATCCTCCATTTGCATACACAACTCTTCTTTTGATTGGGTTTAATCTAGAACCCCATATAAATGAAAAAAAATATCTGCAATAATTATTTTTCAAATATTGGAATTATAAATAGACTTGCTACACATGCTATGTTTCCTATTTGTACTGAAATTTTTTTTAGGATAATTTATACATTCCTCTAGAAGACACATTCTTTTATTGTTTTTCCATTGACATCTTGCATTTTAATTCCGAAATATTATACTTAATACAGAAATTTCATTCATCGTAAAATATATAGCTCTGTCTATACTACATCACCAAAGCCTTTACTTTTCTTTTTATTTAAAGCCACCCCTGTCCTCTGTAAGAACTCATTTGTGCAAATTATTACTTTTATCCAAATTTGTTTTGCAATTATGTCTGAATATGTCAAACAGAATTGGAATTCTTAACCCTTCATGTGTTATATAGTCCTACCTCCTTCATTTTGTAATTTATTTTGCATACTAATGACATTTATAACATTGTATAGAACTCATTGGGCATCCCTGTCTTACACATCTCTTCTTGTGTACAGTTTGGCTTAACTAGTTATTTATCAAGTAGTTTTACTTTATTGTTACTATACACTTAAATACATAACTTTCCAACTTTTATCACTGGTATTATATTATTTCATTATCACCCATAAGATTTCATGTCCAGTTGTGTCAAATGCCTTATTAAGGTCTCATATCACGATTTTCACTTTTCTGTTCATATCATCCACACTTTCTTTATCATTAATAATTCTTAACCCTTTCACTTAATATATATGCTATCCTCCATAATATATTCCATTTTACTTTCAAATCTCTCTTGTATTTTAGAAAAAATCTTATTTAATACTTTGTCTTCAGTTTAATACTTTTATCATCCTACTTCCATATAAATTTGTGTTTGACTTCATAATTCTTTAGACGTAAAAGCATAATTTTAACATTCATTCAAAATCTTTAAGAAATATTTATTTTTACCAATCCCTTATTATTGTGTACTTGAAATTAAGTACAAAAATACATAACCATTATAGCAGTTTATATCCCCCTGGTAATAAGCCCACCATAATTGAAGATCTCCATTGGTCATCCCTGACATTTCCCCAGGAAATTATTGCACTGGGGGATTTTAATACCGATTGGATACCTGTACCTCTAATAACCCTGCAAATTTCATTAACTTGTACAGATTCCCTTAGTTAATACAATCTCCAACTAGAATTGACAAAAAGATGAACGGACAATTGCCAGATATCATATGACCATCTACCTACCTTCTTACTCTGACAACACCTTTACCCCACCAAAATTACTTTATACAGACCAATACACAACAGAAAACATTTCTTTCCTCAGGCATTTTTGCCACCCTTCAGCTTTGCGACTGGACCCACTAACATTACTCCTCTAGATGCAGTCATAGGACATTTCAGTAAAACATTCCTACACTCATTAAACTGTCAAGCTCCTTCTAGAACTATTGGAGTAAAGTCAAGCCATGCTTCCTGGCTCAAAATTGAGTCCAAGCAGTGACTCAAGACCAGAGACAAAGCCTGCCTTAAATACCATTCTAACAAAAATCCCTACAAAACTATCGTCAACTAAGAAATAAAGCCAAAAAACAGGTGAATGATGACAGAAAATCCTACTATATTGCATCCCAACAAAAATACCAAACTCCTAAAAAAAATTCTGGGCTACTGTAAAACAACTATTACAACCAGGCCAATCATCAACCCCAGCACCTACAACCAAAACACTAGGGATATAGTATAGCTACTAAATTTAATACTTACTTTACTAACTCCATGTTATCTCTAACCAGAAATAACACTAATACCCCTATAGCCATTCCCAAATGTTCCAAAGAAACAACCAATGCTTTTTCCTTCCAGGAAATATAAACCAGTTCCATTAAAAGACTGCATAATAAACTTAAACCCACATCCCTTGTTGCTGGCAACTTTTCTTCTGAAAATCTCAAATTAGCTGCTAACACTTTTATCCAGTTTCCATACCAATCGATAGCTCTAAAACATAACAGTATCTTCTGAAAATCTGGAAAATATCCTACATCATACCATTACATAAAGGTGGAACCTCTGCAGACCTATTGCTATTTTATTTCCTCTATCAGCAATATTAGAAAAAGGTATAATTACCAGCTTATGAACTAACTACTGGCTTATCAACTTCTTACCAATTCTCAACATGGCTTTTGACTCGACCATAGTACAACTACAGCCCTCTTAAGCTTTACAAACATAATTAACCCGGAACAATGGGCAGGTAGTCTATCTGTCTATACTTGTCCATAGCATTTGATAGTGTTTCCCACCAAAAACTACTTAATGAACTCTTCACTGTAAACCTAAGCTACTTGCTTCCATGACTACTTATCAGACAGACAACGAGCTGTCAAATGGGAAAATGATTGCTCCACTCTACCTGTTACATTAGGTGTTCCTTAGGGCTATATCCTTGGCCCACTCCTATTCACGGTCTTTACTAAAAAAACTCTATACTGCTACCCACCTAGCCACAATCATAGAGTATTGATGCCACTCTCACCTGTACTGCACCCTCACTCCAACATATTATTCAGGAGTCGTCCTCAGCTGTAGAATCTTGGCTCTCACTTAATTCTTAATCACAGTAAAACCAAGCTAATAATTTTTTCAAATAAAACCTCAGGCCCCTTGTCATCCTTTAAAACACATTCATCCAATAACACCACTATAGCACCAGTATGACATGTTCATAGGATGATACTAGGCTAATTTCTGAGAGGCCCTTAAAAGCCTAGCCAAGAATTTTGCCGATGTTCCCTCAAAGTCAGCACCTCTTCTCCCTGTCCAGCAGGGACACTGGTGGGATCCCAGGGGTATAGTACATACAAAGCTACTTGATGTTACAATTGATAACATGAAGTTCAGTAAACATCTATCCTTTAATCATAAAGTGTATATAAAGCATAGCTTACCATACAGAATGAAACCCATCCTTACTGACTACACAAGTCTGTTTATTGCCTGAGCTAACTTACTCTTCCGTACTATGTGCTTCTCCTATCTTTACCAACTTAGAAAAAAAAAGCAAACCTAGGAAGACTAATGTTTGCTGTAGTAAAATTGCTAGATTTGCCACCAACTCCCCATATAGATCCCATCCCTGCATTGCTCTATGCCAACTCAACTGGCTTGAGTTACCAAGCCACCTAACATTTACCTATCTTATGACAGCACATACCAACTTGACTATTGCCAAGCACTCTACAACTTAATATAACCTCACTCCAATAAGACGCTTGAGATCCTCTGATAGATTTATACTACAAGTCAGAAAAAACAACAAAAACTATGGAGACTATCTACTCCAATCAGATCTGTAAAACTTGGAACTCAGTCCCTAGCACATCCTAACCAATCTCAATCCAACACATCCAAAATACTTCTCAAGGCCCACCTAACTATATCTTGCCTCTGCTCTTGCTTACCGTACGGCTGATCACCACCCCTCCTTTTACTGCACAGCACATCTCTACCATTATTGCATTCTCACTACATCCTTATTTCTTTCTAATGTAATGCATCTCGCCTTCTACCTGCTCTCATCCTAATTATACACTGTATGTATGTAAATGCTAGGATACTAATATTTGTTTTAATCTTGTTTTATGTACAAGATAAAGCCTTTTCTATTTTTGGCTACTGTAATTTTAATTCAGTGATGTCGGTTATATTTTTGCAGTGTTTGGATTTTGTATCTAAAGGAACTTTTCTCCCCAGGCCTCCACTGAAAATGGGCATCTACCCAGTCAGTCTATCCCAGTAAACAAATGTTTAAATAAATAAACAAATTTCTAAATGAATCCTCCACTAAATAAATATCTTAACTGTTTTTTCTACAGAATTCATCTATTCCAGAACATCTCTCATTTCTCAAATTCTAGATTTTCTTCTCCATAGTTTCTCTGTAGTCTGCCTTCATTTATTAAAAAAAACTTGTGTCTTCTATTACATTTACATCACATTTATTACACCACTCCAAAATTCCTGTTTTTCTTACTATATTCTCCATACTATTCACATTTACAGAAACCACTCTTAAAAATTTCATTTTTCCTCCTGTTATATTTATGATTTTATAAAGTCATAGCTAATTACTAGGTTAGCATTCTTAATAGGACATCCCAAACCTAACCAATTTCCTTCCCAAAAGTGTGAATCAAATACTGTAACTTGTGTCTGTGAGTCAAACACCTTATTTACCAAACGCCAGTCTTTAGATGTGTAAATTTTTTTATCCTTTTCCTTTCTTTTTTTTTTTACTTAATATTTTAAATTTGCCTTTTCTGTCTTTAACCTTTTACCAGTAGAATTATTCCTTTCCCTTTTAGTACCTCCCAATTGGTCTTCATTGCTTATTTCAAAACCTTCTTCTATGTCCCCTTTATTAATTTTTTTCATCTAATGTTCTATTTCTACTCTTTGTAAAATGTCTTGCCTTTGTTCATTTTCTTCCTTACTCTTGTCATTGTTGCAATCCATCCATAAATGTTCGATTTTGTTACATTTGTAACATTTCTGTTCACATTGTTTTAAATAATGTCCCATTTCCCCATAAGTAACTGTGACAAAAGAAAACCTATTTATCAAATGTCCTATCCACACACATACATGTTTTGGGTTGTCCCCAGTATTTTACAACTCACCTAGTCCCTGCCACATTTATCATGCTTGGTATATGTATATTTGTTTCTCCTCGTTTTAACAGAATATTACAATCTTGGCCACCAGTCCATAAAACACTTTTGTCTTAAACATTTACAATGTCCAGTACTACTTTACATAAAGCTTCAAATGTCCTTTCAAACTATGTTTTTACCTCTGTTTGACACTGTACCTGAATTTTCTTTTGTTTTCCTGCTAAATGTTTTATCACACAGAGATTTCTTAGGTTAGTCTTTCTTTTTTCATTTTCTCCAAGAAAATGTTCTCTTGAAAAAAACTCTCAAATATATTGTCACAAAATGCCTGTATATTAAGAATAAATGTTACCTCGTGCTTTTATACCCAAAGGAGCTATTAAATTGTCCTACACTTTTTATACCTGTCCATCTTTGTCATCCTTTCTTTGAACCCTTACCATGTACTTCCATTTTTCATTTTCTCCTGTCTTCTCTTCTGCTATTCCACTTTTGCCTTATTTTACTTTTTCTGCATATGTTTTCTTTTCTCTCTCTCCACTATTCAGGATGTTCCCTGCATCCTCCTTTTGCATTTTCTCCATAATGTCCCCCAGGAAACGTATTTTCTGGCATACTCTGCACCAACATTTCTTTAAGTAAATCCCCCCACAACTCTCCTGACTGGAGGATTGTAATTATATATGCATCATTTGCTGATTCATCTCCATCAAACAGGTTTCTTTGAAACATTTCTTCAGAATCCTGCATACATTCTGTGGTCTCGAAATTTGCTTTCTGCTTCATTTCTTTTACCACTCCATCTCCTTCTCTCTACATCTGCCTCCTTGTTACTCCAGGCTGCCTCTGTGCCAGGAACAGAAACGGGAAGTGCTCCTGCAAAAATGGGTCCAATTTGCAGCATTGACAATGCCCTGGCTGAATTTTCCTTAGATGTAGATGTATCTTGGGTCACCATGAAGAGAGAACACTAGCCTACTGGGATTAACCAGCTTGACAGAGGATCAATACAAAATAAAATAAAAGTAGACAAACTTTGCCCTGAAAGTGATGAACCCATGCCATGTTTCTCCTCTGTGTAAAGGAAGGCTGTAAATAGTGGCTGGGTTAGAAGCAGGCTAGGTACACATAGCTCTCCGCTATACTAATTTTCACAGAATATCCACAGTTTTGCCTCATTTTGGTCTTTTTCACAAAATTGTGGTTTTCTACGAAATCATTGGCAACTCATTAGACTGAAGTCAGAAAAGAATTAAATATTTAAGTTTCAGACTTCCTAGCCTTCAGAAAATTCATACTAATGCAAAATCTTTTCTATCAATATTCTAAGTTTGTACGATAAATACTTAAAAACTGTCCCTCTGCTTGGGCCTGTTGTCATTCTATTAGTGATGGCTTTGTCTAGATTACTTGCTCAAAGAGGTTGAGAGGTATGTATGTGCAGACACAAGCAATTAACAGGAGAGACAATAGTCAAACTGCCCTGTACCTGGGAGATAAATGAAATGTTTGTATTAATATGTAAGCATTTGTATATATTTAGACCATTCAAGAAAGGATTAGGATAGGTTACATGGAAACCAGAAGCGTTAGAGTCCCCGGTATTACTTAGGTGACAAAGTTACTCTGAAATATAAAATTTATAAGAAACTTCAAATGATCACAGATAATTCTTACTCCTTTTGTTTTTACTGTTTACCTGCTTTTTCATCTCTTCTGCCAATTTATTATTTAGATGACATGCTTCTTAAAGGTTTTTACCATGTTCTTTATTTTTAGAATGCTCAATATTTTCGAGAAAAAGAAACAAAACTGCTCATGAGCCCCTAGTAAATGGTCAATTACATAAGGTAGCCAAATCCTGTAAAAATGTGAGCTAATTTAAGCTTAAAGCATAAATATTTTAATTGCATCAGTTTTCATACAAACTTCTTAAGAATTAAAACTTGTACCAAAATAGTTTAAAATTCACGTGATAGAAATGTGCTGTTCACAATAAGCTACTTATAATAGGCAATACGAAATTGTGGCAGGTCTGGCTGCCTGGTGGTGTAAACCTTGACTCTAGATGATTGCCACTGTTGAAGTGACACCTTGACCCCATGTGCAAAAATGGGAAAACGTTGTGGATGGATGTATGGAATAAGCTATATAAAACTTACCACCCCTCCTCTTCACAGGCTAGTTTTGTTTTTGCCAGCTGTGTCTTGAAAAGTCATGAAAAATGACAAATGTCCAGGTATTTTAGTACAGAAATATTTTAACTTGTGTGTTGCAAATATCTGTTGAAAAATTATATATTGTCAACAAAAGTGGGTTCCCGTTTATAAATTAACTACTTTAATTGAAATTAGTGTACTACTGAAACTCAAGAAATAACTGTGATTGAAGAAAATGTAGACTTTTTAAAATTTCAATTTTTGTAGAGGACATGTATCCCCCCTACACCACATACATACCACTTGTACATGTATATTAATTCCAAGATCACTGTACCCCATATTGCCTATTTGAGAATTCTCTTTTCTTTGAGGTACAGTAGTGCTTTGCTTTAATATTTTGACTACTACCACAGTTCACCTTTCAACAAACCAATACCAAAATTCAGTTCAGCAAAGCTTCTTGTTAATTTCTTGAAACAATTATACAGGGAAATTTACTACTATCTTTTTTTAATTTCTCCATGTCTTTTGGGTTTTTAATACCATGACGGGAATGGATCCCATTCCTAAGTCAAAGTACGTTCATGAAATTAATATTGTTTCAGTCTTTGTCAGCCAGAAGTGCTCTTCGCAGCACCCGCAATGTGCTCTGTAATGATTCGTCCTGTGGTTCGTGTGGGGTTGCATGTATTGGTTACATATGTAAGTACGACTGTAGATTACTTTTTTAAGATACATTGCTCCTACTACTATTGGAGCTGTCTGTGTATCTTTCTTCCACATTGCACTCATTTCTGCCTGGAAATCCTGATGTTTTATGGCTTTGTGTCTGTCAGCAAGACAATGGGTGTGGCGAGATCAGTGCTACCTTTGTCTTTTCATGGATCACTTTTGAACTGTTGGTAATAGGTGATCCCATGTGATGTAGACTTCATTTTCTATGATGCTTTGTGGTTCATGTTTCCAGTGTTTTTCAACCACTTCAATACATAGTGTTTGCACAATCCAAAGTGCAACAGTCTTGCCACATTATGCCTTTCAGTATACAGTCCTTCTGCCATTAGCATGTCACACTCTGCAATGAGGTGTTCAACTGTTTCCAATTATTTTTTTACAAAACATACATTTGTCTGTTACTCCAACATGTTTAATGGACTTAGTGGGCTACGTAGACGTTGGTTTACATTCTTGTGCCACCAGTATTAACCTTTCATCTCTTGGTTTGAATTCTCTTCTCCTTAACCATTCTTGCATTTGTCGCTGATCAACACGAGGTTCTTCCAGAAGTTTTCTACTTCTAGTTTAATTTCCAATCCTGCTTGATGCTGATATGCTTATGCTACATTAAGCAGAGAAGCCATCTTACATTTAATCTCCTCATGTTTCAAAATGTTGACCACGTTTGGGTCTTGTGAGGTCAGCAGATATGTGGAGTCGTATGACTGGAAATGTATACATGTGATCATTTTCAAGGAGACCCATTCCTCCTCCAGAATGGGGAATATATAATCTTGGTATACACTTTTTTATAAATCATTTGGTGAGCATGAAGCACCCTTCTTGCTTTCCTATCAAATCTATCCAACATGTTTTGGGGCTAGTCAGTCACTCCAAAACTGTAAGTTAGGACTGGAAGAGCAAACTGGTTTATGGCATGGATTTGGTTCCTAGATGTCAGTGCTGTTTCAGGATTAATTTAAACATTTCTTCATGTTTTATTGTTGATCATCAATTACCAAATATTTATACACTCTTGCTCAAGAACTTTTATATCACTTTCTTGTCCAAAACAGTGTTCCTCGTGCTGCAGTTTTCCTGCTTTAAAGGTTGCTTTTGCACATTTATCAAGACCAAATGACATTTTTATATCATCTGAAAATAGTTTTGACAACTTGCAATTGTGCTTTCATTTCTTCATCTGGTGAGCTGTACAGTTTTAAATCACTGACAGAGAAGATAAGTGTTTACACTTTGTTGTTTTCTAGGAGCCAAATTATAGCCATGGCCTAAGCTGTTAAGTACACAGCTTAATGGGTTAAGACAAGGCAGAAGAGCAGCGGTGACAGTCACCCTGGAATATCCCCCTCTTGAATTTTTATCCTTAGAATAATAATTTGTCCTTTTATCATGGCTTAATTGCAAAGTGTTCTGCCACTGTTTCATGGCCATTATAATCAATCAGTTTTGGGTTGATCTTAAGACATTTTTAAGCACTCTTTTATCCATGAATGTGGTGTACTATTGGTATCAAATGCTTTTTTTTGTAGTCAATCCATGCCCTACTTAGAGTCTTAATTTTTTTACAGTTTTCCAATACGACTTTAACAACAAATGATCCTTTGTTCAAAATGACTTTCTTTTATTGCCCTTTTGTTCTACTGCCATAATTGAGTTTTCTTCTAAATGACTATAAACTTTGCATCAATTCCTATGTATAATTTGCTATCAGAAGGCAAGTCATTGGTCTATAATTTGTAGGGTAGCTTGCAGGTTCACTCTTAAGTAGGAGCGTTGCTTTTCATGGTAGCCAGGTGGGTGTATAAATATATCTTACTCATGGCTAAGTCTTTCTCCAAAATGTTGATACTTTTAGCCATACGTTACGTACTGCATCTGGGCCTGGGGTTTTCCAATTAGAGGCTTTTCTTAACTTTGTTGATCTCTTTGGCTGTTACTTCATCCCATTTTATATCCTGTACTTTTAAACTTTTTTCTTTCTTTTACTTTATCCATTTAGCATCTTGATGTTCAACAGGATCTTCATAGATACTTATCGAAAATGAATGTATTTCTTTTTTTGGAGGTCTTTCAATCCCTTTTAGCTTGTTTCCCAATTCTGTACAAAACTTTTTTGGGTCATAAATAAATTGCTTATTTTGTACTTGTCCTTTGTAGTTATCTGTGTATTTTGTAAGTTTTTCTGGCTGTGCTGAGATTTTTAGGTTATTTATGATAGTGTATGATGGATCCTGATATGTTCTAATACTGTTCATTGCTTTTATCACATCTGTCTTAGTATTTTTGTTGGTGTGTTCTCTCCCCTATATTATAACAGTGACAGTTGTCTTAATTGTTTTATAGTTTTCTCTATTCGATACTTCCATGATTGTATTCAATTTCTCCCCTTGCTTTCACCAACTACTGTGTTCTTGTGTTATAACTTCATCAGTCATTAATTTAGCTGCACAGTAATATATAATGTTTACTTCTGTTATACCACATGGATCTCTATGGACAGTCCTAATTACTGTGTTTATTTTTTTATCAAACTTCTGACTTTTTGGGTTTTATTAACCACCTGAAGTATTTCTTCCATTGATCTTAATATATCTATCTCTATTAAATCAAGCAGCTCTTCTCATAGCTCATTTTCTTCTAAACTGAGGCTAGATTTTTTTATTTCCCATTTTCTGCGTGCATTCTTTGGAAAGTTCTATAGCATCTTCCTGTGGCACATTCTCTAAAATTTCATCATGTGCCATCCGTTATGTCATAACGGAACTTGCTGGTCTATCATTCCTCAACATTGACTACGTCAGAGTTTTCTGTTCCATCCCTTGCTGTCCAGCTTCAAGTGAATGTTTATATTGGTTTAATGTGGAAGGCTTCAAAATATCTTCATATGGCACCTAACCAATTGCTTCCTTTTCCACTAGTTACCTCCTTAATTTGAATATCCATTGCTCTATCTGTTGTGGTGCCTTCACTTTGCAAGTACTCCATAACCTCAGTTTGTTTTTCTTTAACGTCTCCATTACAAATCTTTTCTATTCTTCCTCTTTGTAGACTTATTTTTTTGTATCATAAAGTTTTCCATATCTGGATTCCTTTGCTTTATTTCTCTTCAAATATCTTTTGGTGCTGCTCTTTTTTATTAGTTAGTTTTGCTTTTTCCTTTGCATAAATATTACACCATATTAAATCTCTCTTCCTTTCCCATGTCCATATTTCTTCAGATGTCTGCTAATCTTCCTGCTTCTCCTTACTTTGTGGACTCGCTCCATCTTGTTGTGATGTAACCTGCTAGACCACTGTCCTTTTTATCCTTCTTGGTGAACTGGTAGACATCCTACATTAGATATCCATGACAATTACACTAGAAGAAAATGCTACTAGATGATAATGTCGTTTGGTTGGACATTGACTCTAATGCCTTTACATCTGGCATGAGCTTATTTGGTTTTGCACTAATTGTCCCATACACTATAGCAAGATATCAAATTCCCTATTCGATGCTATCCTAGTATCATACCCTAGCAAATACACCACCAGCGGTGCAATGTCTGGCTGTCTCAGTGATCATATCCCAATCTGTACAATCAGACATCTCACTCATCAACTTAAACAGCATGTTTATAAAGCAACACTCAACTTTTCCAAGTTTAACCCATTAATGTTTATTACTACCCTATCATCTATTAACTTGATCTTTCTAAAAGTACTCCCATTAGCTGCTGTAAATTAATTCATTACAACTTTCCTTACTATCCTAAACAGCCTTGCACATCCTAGGGGGAAGAGACTTTAAACAAAAAAAATCAATTTGGCTGGAAAGAGTAGAATGCTAATGCAGGATATAGAAAAAGCACTGAAAGAATGGCAAAAATATAAACCACCACAATACCTTGAAAATTTCAAAATGCTTCTCATTTTTACTAAAACGCAAATAAAGACAAACTAAACTACAATAACTTTTAGAATAATACTTAACGCAACACTAAAAAATTCTCTACCTCCCTTAAAGAAATCTTGCACCCCAACTAAAAATTCAACCCTAACCCCTCTTCCAATAACTCACCACTCAAAATCACAGTACAAATCGACTTATTTCAAAGATAGTATAACATCTCTAACCAAGGACTCCCTACACCAAATCCTTACCCTGCCCAACAGTCATGCATCACCACATCCAGTTTCAGTGTCACACTTGTGCCTACATCTAATATAAAACTGGTGTTAAACTCAAACAATTTTCTGTTTCAGCTGATGACCTTCCAAGTGTGTACCTTAAAAGTGCAGCCATTAGCATTGCTTGTCCTGGATCCATCCTTATAAATAGGTCAGTCCAGAAATCCCACATTCCCACTCTGGAAAAAGTCGCATATCCCTCTGCACATGAAAGGAAATTCAACCGACATTACTAACTTTAGGCCTATAGCAACCTTATATTCCCTAACAAAATACTAAAAATATATTTGAATACAATTGATAAACTATCTCCCTCAGGAAGAACTCCTATCCCCCACACAACATGGCATTTGTCCTTCCCATAGTACTAACACTGTACTTGTAATGTATATAGATACTGTCAGTAAAGCTAGAAATAATAGAAAACTAGTCTCCTCTTCATTTCTAGACTTGTTTAAAGCTTTCAGTACAGTTTGTCACAGCCAACTTCTACTACAAATGTCCTCACTAGGTCTGTCTCAGCCTGCCCTTCTGTGGTTCAAACACAACTTGCCAATAGGTATAATTCAGTAAAAATAACTCTGCTCTCTCTCCATACCTGCCAGTCACCACTGGTGTACCATAAGGCTTTAACCTTGGTTCTCTCTTTAACATTCTCACCAACACCTTCCACACACACACACACACACAACAGACCTCCATAATACAGTATACGTATGAGGTGACTCATTTGCACATCTGACAGCATGGCACACCTCAAAAGGTTACTCAGAAGGCTTTAACAGCCACTAAAACATGGCTTTGTAACTCACAGAGCATGCTCAATAATACGACTGAAGTCACTTGTCATAACAAATTATTAGGGATGAAAGTGGATGATTTTAAATTCGACTAGCATATACAGAACTGCCTAAGAAAAACTAATCAAAAACTACAGATGCTTTGTAAATCCAAAGGCTTACTCACCAACATAACTTAAATTACATATGCCACCACTCATCTCCTCCCTACACTTCTTTATGGTGTTTGTCTTTATACCTTCAGGCATCACAAAAAACAAAATCTGAAAAATGCTATTACAGTTACTAGATTTGGAGTAAATACTCCTTTCAAAATCCACCACTGTATAGTACTAAAAAGCCTAAACTGGTCAGAACTACCCCATCACCAACATATAAACTTATCACCTCTGAATTTATCCAGAATCCATCTGCTTGTGCAGCACTAAATGTTCTACTCCGCTATGTTTCCCTCAGTCATTACCATCTAATGACCAAAAATTCCTGAGCCCACAAACCTGTTAAAACTGCTAGGGATGGTCTGTTCTCGTATCATGTTGCTAAGGCCTAGAACTCCTTATGTGTATCTGTTGGGTCATTACCTTCAGTCCTATATATCAAAACCATTCTGAAATATTTACTAGCTAAAAGCTGGCTTTGTTCTTGCTCAACAGTAGGATAAACTATATCCCTAAATGTGAACAAATTCTTACTCATACCTTACATCTCCTTACTCTCCCTTCTTCACTTCTAAAAATGTATTTTTCCTGGCTTTCTGTCTAAATATACCATAAGCCTACTTTTCTTTCTCTTCATATAGCAGTTCCCATTTCTGTTATACTAACTTACCTTTAATTTCTCAATAAACTGTCTAAAAATTTCTCTAGACAAGTTATTGTCATACAACTTGAATCTATTCTTGACCAATGCTTTCATATGTTAAATTTGGCATAATTATTTAAACTGCAGCTGTTTTTTGTTTTTTTAATGACTGTAAAATTATTGTTAAAGTATCTTGTAATCCTTTGGAGCTTTTATCTCCAGCACTCCCCTGAAAATAGGCTACTTTTTGTGGTAATTAAATGAAATAAATGAATAATGGAGCAACTAGTTTTACTGCTTATTTGACCAGTTTCTGCTCCTTAAAAAACATGTAGGCAAATTGGAAAGCTGATTTCTTTCCAGTACTTCTGATAGGCCAGCATTAGCTAAAGCGCCCATGCTTGTATTCTTAATGCCAGAATGTATATACATGTAAGTTCAGAATGCCTAACCTACCCACGGCTGTAGGTCCCCATTGAAACAAAACTGAGAGGCTGTTTTTCTGCACCCACCATTTATAACACAAGCAGCATTCTCTAACACCTTTTCAGTGTTTTCCAAAGTTGGGGAGAACGAGGCCACAGTCTTAATTAGGTGCATCAGCTTTTATGGAAGAGAGAGATTCTTATTTTCTGGATCATTTGATTCAGAAGTACTGAATCCTTTACATCTTTCTTCTCTTTTAGTTGGTCTGAGTAAAATTTATCTGAGAATGCCAGTCTTAGGCAAGCATGATTAAGAGCTCTATAAACCTCAACACATAAAAATGTCTGCTTTGTATGCTGTGATACAGGGTACTGCACTGACAAAGTCTAGAGAGGAGTGGTAATAGTGGATGCTCTCGCTTTTTTTTCCAGTTTGCTCTGAACCAGAGAACCAGTCTCCAGTCTTGACTGCTGCAGGTGCCTGTTTGTATAAACATTTAAACAAAACGGGTAACAATTAAGTAGTTCACGAATAAGTGTAAACAGAAAATCCAGTTTTATTGATAAATTGTTTTTTCAGCATCCAGACTAAGCATGAGCGGTATTTCTTTACTGACATTCAGGAATTCTCTTAAGAATAATCCCCTTCTAATATATGGATTTTACAGTCGGCAAATGGCTACTTGATGCTGGTAACTGCGTGCTTTTCCATTCTCCATTGCAAATGTCATGCAACTCTCCCTTCATCACCTTTTCCATATACTTGCACATCTCTATCAGGAGATCATGTCCCTGTATGATAAACTGGCGTTAGTGACTTAATCTCTATCTGAATTTCACTTTGCAATTTTGAAGAGGTTAGTCCTTTCTGATCATCTGCTCCTAGCATTCTCAAAGGTTTTTTTTTGTTCAGAAATGGGTTGTTTTATGTTACAGATCATTATCTGGATCCACATAGAGCCTACACATGTTCTAATAAACCTGTACAACATTATCTTTATGTAACTTGAGCCTCCATCTGTTCTGATGGACTCTAAATATGACATTTTGTATAACATTAGAACTGCATATAAGATCAGAAAGACTTAAAATATCACCTCTGTTGCGTAACATGATAGCCTCCAAATGTGCTCCAGAAATCCTGTCAAGTATTGTGCTATATAGGTACTCTGTTTACATGTCCAGTCACTAACCATGAGCATCAAACCATGTACCTTGTATCTGTGAGGTAAACACCATAACCATTAAACCAACTCCCAACTGTAATCCTCTGTGTTAGTCATGTTCATACCATAACTACTCAGGATCACAGGTAGTTGCATACTAGGGGACCATTGAGAAGCCAAAATGAGATTTCCATTTGCTCCAAAGCACTGTCTGGTTAAGTGACTGGCATACGGTCATAGATTAGGCAAATGTGGGCTGAGAGGAATTGAACCCTGTACCACAGAGCTATAACTCACAGCCTTGATCCTCTGTGCCAGTTGCCAGACTGTCATTTTTGAATCCTCGTTTGTTTAAAAGCCTCTAAAATGCCTTTATTATGCAACTTCAGATACTCAGTTATGCTCATAAAGCTAATAAAATGCTACATCAGTTGCATCACTTGACACCCCCATGTGTGCACAGAAAGCCGCTAAAATATCTCCTGTTGTATAACATTACAGCCTCCATGTGAGCTTCTCTAAAATATCACCTCTGCTATTAAACATTAGCACCCCCCATTTGTGCTCAGAAAGCCTCTAAAATATATCTCTCTGATATCGGAGCCTCCATGTGTGCTCAGAAGCTAAAATGTGCGTCTCGGCCTCATATGTACTCAGAAAATAACACTTCTGTTTGGACGTGCTGTCTACATTCTGCCTGTCTGCCTTCCACTAGTGCCTCTGTTAGACTTTTAACCAGTATTGGTGAAAGAACTTGGTAATGCCAACACAATTTTTCTAGCCATTTCTCTTTCCTGAATGTTAGCTCCCCCTTTGCTCTCTCCTGCTGCTAATGGTTAAAGATATTAAGAACTTCTTTATGTGCAACATTTCCGCTTCTCACTGCCACATAAAATGCCTTGATTTTTCTTGTAATCTGAGATGAAGTTGGCCTTTAAATGTCTCTTAGCGTTGAAGTGGTGTGGAGACATTAGTTAATCTATCTAACTTTATCTAACCTTACCATTTTAATCATATCAGTATCTCCTGGCCTAAATGTTTTAGCAGGACTGCATTCACCAGGTTTGGGGGTGGGTTCAAGCAGGACCAGGTTAACGCATGCAGGGGCATAATGTGCAACCACTAAACTAGCAGCATGAAAACCCTCATTCATATATATCAGTGAGTCTGACCAACAATGTCTATCAGTTCTAATATATATTTTTGGAACAAGGGACTGCTAAATGTTAAATATGAGTTTCTGGTTCCCGAAAGCTTAATTCTCCACTCAAACACATATCACATAAATTCAAAAAAGTAACCAGTGCCACTTGTTTTTTTAATTGAATCTCTATCATTAGGGCTTATTAAAGTCCACCCACCCCAGAATAATACCCGCAACTTCCCAGACACTCAAGTACAATGACAGGGTTGAATTACTTTGGTATTAATGCATATGGGGTATATATGTGTAACCCATACTCCACTTAAATAGCATATAACTCTTGCCAAACACCATACACAGTTCTGAAATATATCTAAAGCTTATTCAAGTGAGCTACCAGAATTGCATCTCCTTTCCTGTTTCCTGTGGCATGTGATGAGGAAAAGCAATATCTCTATGTTCAAAGAGTATTAAATGTGTTTCTTAAAATAAGGCCTTCTTAAAATAAGATCATTATCTCTCTCCACTGGGTTCCTGAAGCTGTTTAAGTTAAGAGTATAATATACCTCTCCGAAATGTCATTTTGTGTATCCAAATTATGTATAAAATCAAGGTAATGCCAGGATACATCAAGAAGCTACAAGCTCCATTGTCAGATACTATACTTAACTTACAAACTGCCATCTACTGGTGCAGATAGCTTTAAAAGATTCATCCAAATAAATATATTGTTGTAGTAATATCTGACCTAAACAGGCTATTAAAACTGCATACCTCTGCACAATACTCATTGCATTTCCTTGGCAGAAAGCTGCAAAATGCCTGTGTCCACCCAAATACAAGAGGTGTTGGCCAATACCTTTTATTTTACTATTTGTTTGCCAGATGGGTGACCTGGTCAGATGACCTTTCAGTCATGATCTGGCTCAATAGAGCAACAGTATACAACACATTTTTGCAAGAGGATTCAGATAGATGTTTAAGAATTTTCTCAGTCTGTTTTTTTGTTTTTTTTCTGGATTCAAGAAGTAAACTTGTAGGAGTAGGGTCTTGTGCCAGAGCTCCTGCAGTATCACGGTCAGATATAGTGACCACAGGCAATTATACAATGACAAAATTTTCAGTAAACTTGTAAGAAATGTCAATAAATCATAAATTTGGAACAATTCATTATTACACTATTCAGTATTTACAATTGTTAAAAAGTCAACATTATTTACAAGTACATGCGTTCAGTTAGTATTTATAGTACAACAGTATCTGAGAGTTTAATCTGACACTTAGCAACGACAATTATTACTATGACAAAGAAATAAGGAGCACTCTGTCAACTGAAATATTTAATAACCAAAACAGCAAAGCTTTCAAGTAAACCTCTTTCTCAATGGATACTCTCTAGAGCAAAATTTATTCTCTTCACCAGCTGATCAACAATTAAAATTGTCACATGATAAACTATATTGGTGTACTATGCAGTAAATATAGAAAGTTATAAAACCTATATAAAACGCATATAAAAACATACATAACTAAACTACACAACTAAAATTTGCATAATTAAAATATAGACACAACCCAGATATATTTGTGCAATCATACTTAATTTTAAGTATAGATGTAATACTATTCTGATAGTTAAGACCAAATTTAGCATCTGCTCTAATGTAATTAATCCATTTATACTATGCTATTTCTGTCCTTGTAAAAATATCCCCCCATGCACCCCTACATAAATTCTCTGGAATCCAAAACTGAAACTTATGATTACTTCCCATATACTCTGTATGCTTATAAACCACATTCGTTTCTATGCCTCTTCTAATGTCTGATAAATATGAGCTAATGCGTTATTTCAATTTTTGCTTCATTTTACTTGTATAAAAACCATTACATGCTACACAGTGTACAAGATGAACAATGTTGTCTTTAAAACAGGTAGCATAAACATTAAACTCAAACACTTTCTTTGTAATTGGATTTTGAAAGTGACATTTTGTATTGATAGCATTACAAAAAGTGCAGTTGTAACAAGTATAGGTTCCTCTCTTTTGAACAACTTTATTCCTACTACTACATTGCATATCTTTATAGCATAGAAGCTGCTTTAAATTTATTTTCCTCTTATAAATGTACCTAGGGTTCTCTCCGACAATATTTCTAATATCTGAATTTGACTTCAATATAGCCCAGTTCTTAGTAATTTGTTGCACACCTCTAGTATACCTATTGTATTTCATTGTTTATCTTGCATAACAAAACTAAGGTTTATCCTTAATGTCAAAGCTGTTAAGTATATCATCACTTTGATTCGTGAAAGGTTTACTTGCACCATCACGTTCATCTAAAACTAAAGTGCTAATATTACTTACTAATTGGTCATTATAACCTCTTTTTTTTTTTCAAAATCATTGGCCATACTATCTAAATCCCTTCTAAAGTCGTCTTCACATGTATTTAGTCTACTTGTTAGGAATCAACTTTTATCCACACTTCTAAATGCATGTCTAGGATGCATATTATTTGCATGACTGTAGAGAGTGGCTTGAACCTCTTTTTTTTTTTTTTATAAATAGTAGTATAAAAGTCATTCTCTTCAACCATAATAGTGATGTTCAAGAAATTTATCTTAGTACTTGAAAATTTCAAATCAAACTCCAAAAACTTAGTAGTAGCGTGAAGCTACTTAAATTGTTTTCAATCAGGGTGTCATCGCCAGTCCAAATAGACATCATTAACAAAATGTTTAAAATATACTAAATTTTCATTCCTAAATAGATGAGCAAGCTTATCATTAAAAATCTTTCGATTCCCATCTAGATGAGACCTGGTTAGCATACATGCTTGCAACTGGAGTTCCCATGCCCACTCCAAGTTGTTGAAAACATTATCTTTCTATAAAAAGACATTATATAGTACTATATCCAACACTCACCATGGCAATTCCACTTTAGTATCTGAAAAATCATTATGTAGTCCCATCTACTCTCTAAAATACTCTATACCAAAATCATTTGGTATAACCATGAACAATGACTTAATATCCATTTTTGCTAAAATAAAGCCATCTTTCCACTTTATCTTTGACCATTTTTCAAGCTATTCAAAAACTCATTACTATCTTTATAAAGCTACAACTATACATTAGTAACAATTTCATCTCTTTCTCTAGAAAATTAGACAAAGGCGCAGTGATCCATTTCCACATGTCACAATCGGCTTCATTGGCAGTGCACAAATACTTTAAATACTTTTATGAACTTTTGGTAGACCACAGATAAAAGGGATACTGGGATGGATTATGTACAAATTATATATATATATATATATATATATATATATATATATATATATATATATATATATATATATTTTTACAACTACAACCACCCTTGTCACTATCATATGTTAATTTATCAGCTAACTGTGTTACCTGATTGTTTCCAGCCCCCTCATAAGAGCAACTAACAGGGTCTCTACCCGCTTCGTTCCCCACCCTGCCCCCTATTCCCTCCCACCCCCAGTGGTCCCACCTTTATTACATTCACAAACCCCTCCCATCTTTCCAGTAGCCAACCACAGTGCTAAACCAACACTACCTCCTCCATCTTCCCACTACTATCTCACCTCCTCAAATAACATGTACAAGCATACCTTACCTATGCTCTGTGCATGCACTCTCCTTGCATATCTTACATCTTACCAAAGCTCCATCATTCCCCCACACAACCACTACCACTGTACTACTACTCACATCACCAATCATGTCTCACCCTCACTCAGCTCCCCTCCCACCAACTCAAGAAACATCCCTATGCACCCCCCACATATTCTACCACCTATATTACTCGAACATAAAGCATCCCTACAACATAACACATTAACCTTCCCACCATGCCTATTACCCAAAGAGCACAATCATAAAGTTTCCCTTATAAACAAACAGATTCAAAAACTGAGAAAACTAATAACCTCATGCATATCTAAACTAGCCCTAAGTGGAGATATCCACCCCAACCCTGGCCCTACCATCTCCAACCCCAATCCTCATAATCAGACTAGAAACCACATCTTCTCCCATATTATAGCCAATAGAAAGCCAAGTGTCTTCCTTCTGCTAAGCCTAAATATTAGAAGTATATCCAACAAAGTCCATGAACTCCATGCCACCATAGACTTGTACTCCCCAGATATAGTCATCCTGACAGAACCTTGGCTAAAACCTCACATTACCAGTGAGCAAATACTCCCTACAGGTTATGGCATACTAAGAGTAGGCCAGCTAAACAAGAAAGGAGGCGGCGTAGCTATAATATTTAAACAGCATCTAAACATCCAGATCTTAAAATCATCGGCTCCACAAATAGGCAATGAAACAATATATACCAACCTCAAAATAAACCAAAACAAAACCATCAACATAATTGGATGCTACTTCCCATCTGGCCAAAACATCCCTCCACTAGAAAACCTCTTCAGCTGGTCCTACCCACCATCTCCCCCCAAGAAACTATAATTTCACGTGATTTCAATATTGACTGGCAATCCTGTTCTGGCAACCATCCAACCCATCTTGTAAACCTTCATTGCTTCACCTAACTAGTCCCGTCACCAACCAGGATAAATAAAAACTCCAGCAAGCACACTACCCTGGACTTGATACTAGTCAGTAAGAGCCCCCAGTCTTATATAACAAGCTGCTTATGAGATAGCCTCAGTGATCACTCCCCAACATTCCTACTCAAAAAATACCTGTACCAAGCTAAACCTGGCATCTACCATCAAATACATAAAAAAAAAAACTAAACTTTAACCCACTCACATTCATCTCATCCCTCAAAGAATGTAACTGGCATCCTCTAAAGAACCTCAGTCTTGATGACGCAGTTTAATTTTTTAATACTACTTTCCTGAGCATCCTTATTTACCATGCCCCCATAACACTTACCAGAATCAAAGCACAGCCCTTCCCATGGCTACAGAAAACCACTAAGTCAGAAATGAAAAACCGGGATAAAGCCTGGGAGCACTGTCGCAAAACCAAAACCCCCTCAACTAGACAGAACTTCCTAGAACTACGCAATAGAGTCCAAAAGCTAATAAAACAGGACAAATTCCAGTACTACCAGTCTGCCCTAGACTCCTCCCAACATAGCCCCAAACAATTCTGGTCCTTCATAAACTCCATCCTCCACCCAGGTAAAGTCAGTACCCCTCCTCCTAACATCCCTCACTCAGAAAATATTGCTACCTCATTCAACACACACTTAACACAAACCATACTATCACTAGCTAAACAACGCAACCCCCCTCCCCTTCAACCCACACCTTCAACTAATCTCCCCACTGCCTTCTCTTTTCTCCTGTACCTACCTCCAACATAAAAAAACTCTTAGCTAAACTTAATCCCACCAGATTAGCAGCAGACAACCTCCAAAGTGAATACCTACAAATTGCAGCTGATGCTCTGGCCTACCCAGTGTCCATCTTGATTAACCAATCTCTGTCAGAAAGTTACGTTCCCACACTGTGGAAAGTATCCCATATAATTTCCCTCCACAAAGGCGGACCCTCCACGGAACTAGCCAATTACCGCCCCATAGCTATGCTCGCTCCACTCTCCAAAATACTAGAGAGATGCATACACTCTCAGGTCTCAGACTACCTCCTTACTAATGACCTCCTTTCCAATACTCAGCATGGTTTCTGACCAAACCATAGCACCACCACTGCCTTACTTTCCTTTAATAACACTATCCTTCAACATAAAATCAATGGTTATCTCTCCTCTGCTACTTTCCTAGACCTTTCTAAAGCATTTGACATGGTCCCACACAAACCACTTAACTCTGTCCTCAATAACCTATCCTTCTCGCAATCAGTCACCAACTAGTTTCAGAGTTACCTGTCTGACTGCCAACAATCGTTGTATGGCAGAATTACATCTCTCTCCAACTACCTGTCTCCATAGGGGTTCCCCAAGGATCCATCCTTGGACCCCTACTCTTCTCTGTTTTCACCAATAATCTAGCCTCTGCCACCAGACATGGCACACACGTACAATACGCAGATGACTCAACCATCATCTGCTCAGCCCAGTCCCTACCCAAACTGCAAAAAGTCACACAGGAAGCCTTTTCCTCAGTTGAAACTTGGTTATCCGATGCCCAATTAATACTCAACCCAAATAAAACTAAACTACTCCTCTTCTAACCCACCAAACATAATCAAAACAACTCTCACTTTAACATCTCAGCAAAAGACAACACCACTATATACCTAACTAAACACACCAAATTGCTAGGAGTGGAAATATACAAACTAAAATTTGGCATTCACATATCCTTGACCATAATAAAAGTCCACAAAAAACTAGGAGCGCTATACAGAAATAAGAAACTTCTCACCAAAGCAGCAAAGATTTCAATAGCAAATTCCCACCTTATCTCCACCTTACTTTATGCCTTTTCAATATATACCAACCTAAGGCAATGCGATCTAAACAAGCTAGAGACTTGCTACAACAAAATTGCCAGATTCGTCACAGGGGCATCCTACCGTAGTCACCACTGTCTCTCACTTGCTGAACTGGGCTGGCTTGAACTCCCTCACCTCCTTCAATGCCATCAACTGTCACTCGCCCACAAACTAGTAAACAATCCACTAAATGTCACATCCCTCCAGAATCTACTCCAACCCTATTGCATCACCAGACCACTAAGATCCAGCAATAAAAATCACTTGCAGATCACTAAAGCCAATAACTCTGCTGGTGAAGCACTATTCTCTTGCCCCATACCAAAATTATGGAACTCCCTCCCACCCACAATTACCTCCATACCATTATTCACCCACTTCAAAACTTTACTAAAAGCGCACCTAAAAACATCCTGGCTATGCCCTTGCAACTCCCACTCTAATATCACCCACCCCATCCAAACACTACCTTTCTTTCCACTCGACTAACTACCTTGATTATAGCAAGCTCACATACTCATAAGCCAGTACTTATTATACAGCAGGAACTACTTCTTGTAACATTTGTTAATGTCTGTTATGTACTTCACAGATAAAGATTCTAGTTGTCTACTGATGTACTATGTTCTTCATCTGTAAATATGTTGTAAGTAATTGCTATGTAAATTGTTAATCGCTATGTAACCCAATGTAACTACTCTGTTTATTTTAACTGTGGAGCTTTTTTCCCCGGGCCTCTGCTGAAAATGGACCTATGTCCAGTCGAACACTCCCGGTCAACACATATAAATAAATAAAATATATTTCAGGGGGAATTAGACCTTAAATTAAATCATATAAAAATCTTTTACTCTACAGATATTAACATTAGAATTAAACTTTCTAAAAGTGGACTCATCCAGCAATAACTTCTATATTAATTCATTATATATTACTGTATCCATAATCACAATTTTACCCCCTTTAAAAGCATATTTAATTATAATATCCTTAAGAGAACAAATCTTGTGTATTGCTTCTTTCTCACTTGCTTAAATTATAAAATTTGTACTTGCCACCTGAAAAAATACAAATTATTTAAGTCATGCTCATACATGGCTAAAAATGCTGCGACTGTGGGAGTGGTTACTGGTATAAATGTACTAGGTCTTTTCAAGTTAGCAGAGACTTGTCATTTTTATATATCAATTTCAAATCAATATTTCTTGCAAAAAGTCTTTGGTTATTGATTCATTAATATCCCTTCTATATGAAGGTACAACTGATAAACCCTTATTGAGTAAATATAGTTAATTTTCAGAAAAAACATACCTAGATACACTAATAATAATCAAATCACTTTGTCATTTTTTGGTTACTTTTCTCCTTCTTGGTTCTACCTTCGTGAAGGCCGGTCCTGCTGATGTTGGTGTGATTAGTACAGATACTACTTGCTGCTTCCTGTCGAGTCATCTTGTACATTTATTGGCATCTGAAGCTGGAAATGACCTTTCCCCGAATATTGTTCATATCTTGTTGACACCCATTAGCATTATTCTGGTTTACACTACTTGTTATATTAAAACTAAGTCACAAATGTCCTCACTGCACTATGTTAAACCAGTAACAGTATCAGATGTGGGTGTGTTACCATTAGCCAGTAGTGAATTAGCAATAGATAAGGGAGGGGTAGAGGGTGGTACCAAATCATCAGTTGTAGAGGCTGACCTCATCGGTTTCTGTTGCTTTGGCCAATAGAAAATATAATTAAAGCCATCGATATTAATTTTCTTTTTCTTTATAGCAATTAACTTCTCTGCAAACATCTTTAACTTATTCAGCATAGCATCATAGTCCCTGTTTATCAAGTTGAACTTAGGAGAATTATCTATAAAATCCTCCAGTGCCTCTATTTCAGTAGATTAGTTTTTCAACTTTAAAGAGCTTGTTTATTATGCGCATATAATCTGTGCTTAATTTTAGATTCAGTTCCTGTGATTTAAGTATAAGTTCCAAATATTTATTGCCATAAGTTGGCATATTTGTAATTCTTAGCCCTCTTGGTGCTATACCTCATTCTAAGTAGGGAAGCTACAGCATTGCCATTGTAGCTTCTTAAAATGTTCTACTTTAAAGTACAAGTTACATAAACTGTTAAATAACAATTCTTTTTCCTTCACATTTATAGGAATATTTATATTAACAGCTTTAGTCTCCATGTTGTCACACAATGAAAGTCGTGGGTTTTTGCTAACTATTAGGAAATTATGCAATCTCTCTGGTACAACCATAATATTATAGCAGTGATAGCAAAAGTAGTAGTGTTAGGATTTCTCACTGTAGTCCGGGCTGTGATTCCATACGACTCGTCCAAGGGTGTGTTCTTGGCAAAGCAGGAATATCAAACAAATAGAAAAAACAGATATATGTATACCAGTGTGCTCCACAGAATGGATACCAGTGCGACTTAGAAACAGGGAACACTCCAACTATCAGAATAGTATTAAATTTGTACTTAAAAATAAGCACATAAATATATCTGGGCTGCGTATAAAATTTTATTGTGTATATTTTGAGTATTTGTAGTTATTTATAACCTTTATTTGTGTTTTTATGGATCTACTTCAGTGGATTGAACTTTTACAAGTTTGAACCACATATGGCCGAGACCATATGTTCAAACTTGTAAACGTTTGAACACTAAAGTAAAAAGAAAAAAAACAAAACAAACAAAAAAAAACTAAATGTTTGTAGTAGGGGGGCTATGCCCCCCCCTTTGCTACCCACAACCCCCTCTAAAATATACTAACTACAAGATCAGTCTACATAGCGGAAATGGGAAATCTTCCCGTTAAGTATTGTGCAGAGATCTCCATTCAGTCCAATCTAATTTTTACAAGTTCAAACATATGGTCTCAGCCGTATGAGGTTCGAACTTGTAAAAGTTCAATCTGCTGAATGGGACCTGTGTTTTTATATATTATTTTGTAAATGCTTTTCTATACAAGTTTTTACTGCATAGTGCACTTCAATATAGTTTGGCATATGACCTAATGATTAATAAGCTTGTAAAGAGTATAAATTGTTGTAGAGAAACGTTATGCACTGAGAGAGCTTTGCTTAAAAGCTTTGCTGTTGTGATTTATTTGTTAAACATTTTAGTTCACCGAGTGCTACCTGATGTTTGTCATTGGTATCCATTCTATGAAACACATTGGTATCAAGATGTTTGGCTTTTCTACAATAATTTAGTATGACATTCTGTTAGAGACAAATATATGGAGTCTAGGTCCATTATTTATTGGTTGTTAACCATCATCTGTAAAGCAATTGGTTTTTGGATTCAGGTGGTAAATGCTTTCAGGTAGTAGGCCCACCTCTAGAGAAAGCAGTTTCACCTAATGCAGTTTTAAATCTTGGGTGAACCAAGATGAAGTGAGTCATCCTGTGAGCTGCTATGATCATATGCATAGTCAAGAACAAGTAGTTTTCTTTGTTGGGGTGGACAGTAGCCATACTTTAGGATTTCATAAATTAGAATGCTTATAATAAATTAGCACTAATTCTGTTTGACATTTTAAGAACAGTGCAGTGATGGAGTAGAGGGGTCAGATAGGAGGATAAATTTACCATTCTCATTCTCAGCAGTTTGTATTTTATTGGTATTGTATGCTGATTGCAGAAACTTTACACACAGTAGAGTAGGAAAGATCCTTTTCCTATATAACATAATCTATTTGAGGAGCTCTGGTCACCAGATATCCAAATATCCCAAATGAACAAAACCCACTCATCTGCTTCTCTCACTGCCTGCCATTTCCTTTCCTAAATCTTCACCAAGGTGAGGGCACTGTTACCAGCCTTTTAAAAATGATTGTATTGTGGAATATTCTAGAATATGCCCCTCCTGTGAGTAGCTGACAGATGAGCTTAAGAGTTCCCCTCTTGCATTTAAACATAACCATTCTGGGTCTTTAGCTTCTTTACAACCCTGCTAACTATCATTAAACAGTTAATCATACAGTGATCTCTTTGTGCATCAGATAGCGTAGCCATATCTCAAATCAGAATCCCAATTAAATTACAATAAACTGTTAAAGTAAGCAATTAAATGAGATAAGGTTATCGAACTGCGGATCAATATGGAGGGTGATTAGAAAGATAATAAGCTTCATGTAATTAAATCCAGAAACTCTAACAAAATTTACTTTAGTAGTCTTCAACAAGCATTAAAAAGACTATTCTTTTGGCAGAATAGCAAAGCTCACTTATGTGCGTCAAACTTGAACATAGGTTGCTACAATCATATACCCTGAATTAGACAGTTTGCTAGCTTGTTGGCCCAAGCAGCATGATTGTATAGGGGCAAACAGTAAAACCCCACATTTTACAAAGATGGGTCTTCCACTATAGCACCATATTTGCAAACACTGGGGCATACTTAAGGGATTGAGCATTTACGGGAGAATGATGTAGCTGCTCTTTCAGTCACTGCTGGTACACTTCCTTACCATTTGTGTGTCCAAAATCAACACCAGAGGTGTTCCAAAGAGCTGTTGCACAAATAAACAAAGGCTTAGAATAAGTTTTAAATGAGTAATATTCCATTATGTGAATTTAGACACAAGAACACTACAAGACTGATGGAGCTATTGAATAGGTTAAGATAACATAATGTCTAGTCAAATCCAAGCAAATATGTGAGAAGTCCGAATATCATGTCAGTCTGTTTACAGCAGATGTCCTTTGCCTTTCTGTTTATTGGATACCTAGATACTATGCCCTACTCTCGTATTGCTTTTCATGTTGACTCAGGACCCATGAAGTTAGTAACTCTGTGGATTGTCTAACTTAAATATGTACCACACAAAAAAGTTGTTTCATTTTTTTTTTTTGCACTCCTAGCTGGACCACATGGTCGCACTCCACAGAGATTATGGCATTTTTATAATTTAGTCTTTAGAATTCCATTTCTTTGTCATAAACACAAGAATCTCATTTATGGAATTCAGTCACCCATAAAGTGCAGATTATGGGGCTAGAGACCATATGCTTTGTTAATTTGGGCAAAGCCATACTAAGGAAAGTGCCATAGAAGTAGCTGCATCAGAAACAAGCTGTTGGGGAGCATGAATGTCACTTTAGTCCAGGTGAGTACCTGTTCCCGGTCTACCCCTAAATGAATAGCTGCATAACCGCAAAACATTAAGCAGCTACGTTTAGAATCCTCAAAAGAAGATACTGCTCATGACACCAGAAACCTTGTTAAGCCTTTTGATCTAGATTTTTCAAGTGACTCTATGCAGTAGCTCAGAAACTATCTTTAGAGAAGTACACGATATTTTCTTTGCACACTAATGGCAATCCAAATTTTCACAAGTGAGAGTACCAAAATCACTTCTTCATGATACTTAATATGTGTAGAAGTTATCAAGATTGCTTTATTAAAAATAAATGCTGAGATTCCATCAGTATCAGGCATCACCTTCTCAACTTCCTAAATTTTATGTTTATCCTCAATGCTGATTTGCCATAAGGGTTTCGAATGCCCAACAAAATTTTTTTAACTATATTGACAGGTTGTTTCACTAATGAAGGCCACCATAAACAGTGCTTTCTGTTAAGAGAATGTTTCCCTGCACTTACAGGTATGTAGGTGATTTAGTTTGCAGGCAGAGGTATGAAAATATTCTGAGTTGTGAAATTCACTGATTTAATCAAAAATAGATTTCCTGGTCCAGAGATTCTCACTTATGTTTCACTCACTTCTCCACCATCACGTGAAGTTCTGGTTGAAAGCTGAGATTCATGTGTTTAAATATTCAGTACAGAAAGCCATCATTAAGATGTGGGGGGTTGCTACACAGGGAAGAGTGGGATGATAAATATAGGTTGCAAGGAGTGTGGGGTGCTTGCCCCTCTGCAAAAAAAATATTTTTTTCTATTAGATGTTTCTTCTAAAAAGAAAATTTTTTTGAAAAATATGTATTTTTCATATATAATAGTCTTCTTTATAGATTTTACAACATTCTATATACACTATATACAACTGGCCTGAACAATTAATAATGTAAAAATAAGACAAATATAAGGAGTATAACCAAAAAAACAATTTCAACAAACAATAACTTCAAACAAGTTACACATGAAGTATTAGTCTGAGTCCAGTTCTAATGTCTCGATAAGAGCAAGGATTTTTGGTCCATTTTCTAGGAATAATTCGCTGTTCTTTGACTTTGATTTCAAGTAACAATTTCTTTCAACAATTTAAAGAATTCTTCAATTGTGGGTTCTTGTATTGACTTCCAATTTCTTGTTATACATTTTCTTGCCACAGCTAATATGGGCCATGTATTATTTACATTTAAGAAAATTAGCGATTTGGTTAAAACAAATGCATCTGTGAAAATAGCTTGTAGGAATTTAGTAATTTCTCCCCCAAATTTTTTAATTTTAATACATTCATAAAATGCATGAATCCAGTCTGCTTTACAGTTCAATACACATTTCCAGCAGATTTTTTTTGTTGTCACTTTAGCTAATTTATCTGGAGTGATAAATACCCTGTGTATAATCTCCAATTATAGATTTTCCATACTTGTGAATTAAATGTACTTGATAGAATATGAGATTGGCTTTACTTTCAGCTATTAAATTAGTTTGAAGTCCTTTAGTTATGTAGTTCCAAAATTTTAGGCTAGTGTTGGTTTTATAGATCATTAACATTTTATATATTTTTGATGTCAAGTTTGTCCAGTTAAGTTTGTTATATATTACTTCAGACATGAGATGTATGAATTTAGGGCTAGTCTTGTAAGAAGAGTTGATTATTCTATTTAAACATTGGGCATGTGATACTATGCTTTGAAGTACCAACCAATCAGTGTCTGATGTATTAAATGTATGTTGAATTAGTCGAATCTCCAGTACTTTTTGATCTTTTATACAGTGTTGCCAACCGCTAAAGTTTTTCATCTCCCAGTTTAAGTATTTTTATGAATTTTATTAAAGAAGTTTTTTGTAGAACTAAAGGATATTAATAAATCTGAAAACATTTTAATGTCTGAGTTGGAATAGATAAATCTAAATAAACTATATATGTTATTTATGTAGTTTACATTAGTTGGTTTTGATACATTATATTGAATATTAATCAATAACCATGCCATAATATATTATGTTCTGTTGAGAAGAGATTTTTGGTTTCTTTATTTTCATTTAGAATAGTATGCAAAGTTGTCCATATTGAGGAATAATTACTATCAAACCAATTATTGATTTTAATAATAGAAGCTTTTTATATACGTCTCTGTCTGGAAAGTTGATTCCACCTCTTTCCCATGGTCTGGTGTGATGTGAATATGCTATCATATTTCTTTTTGGATACCAAAGAAAGTTTAGAAGGATTTTATTATTCTTAAATATTTTATTTCTGGAATCATTGATATGGTTTGCGCAATGTAGTTTATTTTTGGAAATAATATTTTTATAATTTGCAGTCTGTCTTAAAATTTCAAATGCATTTTATTACATTTTGTAGTTAATATTTTTATATTTATTATATAATAATTTTGGGCTAGTGTTGATTCTAAACTGTCACTTAGTATTGTTTCTAAATATTTTATCGTGGAAACTTGTTTGCCTATTATATGACTCGTGTTTAATAGGTAATATCTTTTATATTTAAAAGTAGATAATTTGAGTTTGTCTTGTTAAAAGAAAGACCAGAGATTAAATAGAATTTATCTACTTGTTTATCTAGTTCTAATAAAGACTCCTCTGAAGCATTTAGTGTAAGCAGTATATCATCAGCAAATAGCATAATTTTTGAGTTGTCCATATACATCAATACCATTTATTTTGGGATTGTTATGGATTGATATAGCAAATAATTATATTGCCAGGGCAAATAGGACAGGGGACATTAGGCATCCTTGCCTTGTGTCTCTAGGTATTTCAATAGCTTCTGAAGTGAAAGTTCCAAGTTTGACATAAGCAAGAGTACCTTTATAAATATTTTTTATTAATGCAATACATTTAAGTGGAAAATTAAACAATTCTAAGGTCTTAAAGAAATTCCTATCTGAGGGAGTCAAACGCTTTTTCTATGTCCAAAGTTGCTATTAGTGCTTTCCTGTTGTCTTTAAGAAGTCTACAAGTGTTAATATTCTCTGTATATTATCTTGGGCATGTCTATTATAAATCCAGTTTGGTTTTCATTTATGATTTCAGTTAAAGGGTTTTTGATTCTACTAACTATTATTGACATAAATATTTTGTGGTCATTGTTGAGTATTGAAATTGGTCTATATGAACTACATTGTAAATGATCTTTTATTTTCTTTTAAGATAGGTGAAATTAAGGAGTATTTCCATGAGGCTGGAATATTTTTCGTTTGTATTTCATTTAATGTGTTATGAAATAGATATTACTGAGGTTGGAAATATCTTATGCAATTCATTAATTATTCCATCAATTCCCTGTGCTTTATTATTTTTACTTTCCTTAATTTTTTCAGTAATTTCTTTTAGGAAGATTTGTTTTTGAAGATCAAATATTAATTTTTCTGGAATTACTTTTAGATTTGTTGAATTTGTCTAAAATTGGTATTTTAGTAAGTTAAGATTCTTCCCTATAATGGTTAGTGTAATGATGTTTAAAGGCATCCAAAATATCACTTGTCTGATAATTTTTTTATTTTTTTTTCCTTCAGAAATGATGTTTGAGGTGTTGTTTTCAGAAGCTTGTCTTCTAACCCTAACTGCTAAGTTATGCATATATTTGGGAGATAGAGCAAATGAGTTAAGATTTAATCTTTCTAATACTATATTAGTTTTTATGGGTTAGAATTTCAGTATATTTTTTTAATTGTTCAATTGCTTTTTTATTTTTATGAGGAGTTATAGAATCATTTAGATTATGTCCAGTGATTTGTTTTTGGATGCTATGTATTCTGAATCCCATTCTTTTATTTTATTTTTATACCATGATAGGATTTTTTCATTCAAATAAGCTTTTAGGGTATCCCATAAGTTTATTATATTAGTTTAATTACAGTAGTTTATATCTAAGAAGAATTGTATTTCTGAATCTAGCCATGGTTTACATTGTTTAAATTTTGTAATGTAAGCTGGGATTCTTGACATTAGGACTAATCTTTTAAAATGTGTATGTATTTGAAGAATTAATGAGTTATGATCAGAGAAAGGACATGGGATTATAGAAAAACTTATTTTTGTGTTTAATTCTTGAAATATGAATATTTTTGTCTATCCTGGTTTGAGTACCAAATGTATAATCTTGGTGTGAGAATGATATTGAATTAGTGTCTTTATAACTAAATGTGTCAATTAGATTTAGACTTTCACAATATTTTTAAGAGTTTTTCCTGTGTTATTAATGCATAAGCTTTTTTTCTTGGAAGTCTCTGTATTATCCAAGATACAATTGAAGTCTCCTAATAACAAGTAACCCTTATATACTCAAGTAATTAAGTCTATATGTTTTGTTACTGTTAATTTGCCTATACCTGGGAACCAGTGAACATTTGCTAGAGTCCAGACTCTATTATTGCATTTTATTATTACTATAGACAAAAGTCCTTCTTTATCCTCGTATTTAAAAAGGATTTGAGGCATTATAGCATTTTTTTCCATAGAAAGAGTTCCTCTAGTCTTAAATGAAGATTGAGCTAATATTTTGTATTCATTAGGATTCCAATTCAAGGTATCTTTTATTTTTTAATGTGTTTCTTGAAGAAATATCACTTGTATTTTGTTCAATTTCATATATTTTAATAAGTTTGATCTTTTCATTGGGTTATTTAATCCATTGGTGTTTAAGGATGGAAAGGTTAGATCCATTGCTATGTTACTTGTATGTAATATTTATGATAAGTTTGTGATGTTTTATATGTAGTTTGTGTAACATCTTTCTTGATTTTGTTCATTATGAGTAGATTGTTTTTCTAGAAAGTATATGAAATATTTTGTTCAAGCCAATAAAGAAAAGAAAACATGAAATAGTTAAATGGAATAAAATAATTGTTCTAATAAACCCTCTAAAAAAACATGAAGTGATGTACACTTCCAATCCAATAGAAAGAAAATCTATTAGATTGACCTTTATCTCAACCATCCAGTATATTGGAAATCACCCTTTCTGCGCTCCAGTAAATTCTTTTTTTGGAGATGCATAGAGTATAAGTATATGTATTAATCCACTTTTATAGTAATCATTTATAATAAGAGATTGTGTGTAAATAATGAATGTAATTATTATCCTTTGAAGTTTTCTCCTAGTTTTTCCCTTCAGCATAAAGGATTTTTTCGCTTTTTTTTTTCCTTTCTTCCATTATAACATAGTTTGCTCACTTAGTGGTTTTTCTTTCAGCTTTTAACTCTGTTAAATATACCATTTATTTTAGCATATTCAAACATTTATCTAGAATTTCTTACTTCACAACATTAAATTATTAAACTGAAATTAAACCAATCAAATGTGAATAAATAAAGCTATTTGTTTATTTTTAAAGGATTATTATAAATAAAAAAATGAGTGTATTACTTAAATGAATTATTGCATTTTAAAATTATAAATAACTTGAAATTACATTCTTGTACTATTCTAGTTCTTTCAGTATTCATTTTCTGTTAGAAATTTATTTCATAGTTCATAACAAAATTAGTTTGCAAATATAAATTAATTTCTAATCTACTGTAACTTTAGAAAATTTACAGTAACTCAGTAACCTTTATTTACATATCACTCTGGTTCTGTTAATGAAAATGTGGTAATGAAGAAAAAACTCCACTTTGTCTAAGCCTCAAATTCCATGACACTGACTGACTCTCATCTAAAACAATCAAGGTAATCTATATCCTGGAATTTAATTTTATTTTCTTAGTACACTTCATTTCTCTCAATACATTATTTGCATAGTAAGAAATTCAGTATTAAATTTAATGAGAGTTATCTTCTTTTGATCAAATTTATGTAAAGTTGTGGATGTTGAGTTTTGTCAGTGCTCAAAGAATCAAGACGCGTCTTAAAATTGCGTCTTCTATGTCTTGTAGGCAAATTTTCAATAAAAGCATAATCTATCAAAATATTGGGTTTCATATTAGATTGTTTTTTTTAACTAAGTTATAGCTGAGTTTTCATTCCCTTTTCCTGAAACGAGCTTAATACTCGTTCAGTAGCTTGCAATTAATTTTTAACATAAGGGTTCACTATTTTCACTTTCTGGATATTACAGTAATCATTAATGTTTAGGTGGTATATTATTTGAATGCAACTTCTTAGTCTAGAGACAGACATGAATTAAGTTTAATGCATCTGATATAAATCAGAATATAACCTCTAAAATGTTTTCTGTATTACTATTAATACGTTAGAATTTTGCATCTGAGATTAAATATATTTACAACAGCATGCTGCATCAATATTGTTAAAATACTATTTAGTTCCTCTTTCAGTATAAATTCCTCTTTACCACCCAGTTTATTTAAAATGTAACACTACTACTAAACTATATCATGTTACAATAAATGACTAAAAGCAATACTTGAAGTTTGAAAAGCAATCATAGATGGTGTTTTAAATGAAGTGTTTCACTAAATTCTCATTAGTATGCAGTACTAGTGAAAAAGAGATGCATGGATTATATAAATTCTAATGTTAGTAAGAGTTATTTCTATTAAGACAGGCAATACCACTATTCAAACTTTAGCATAGTGACACATCTAAGGGCAAGGTTGTTGGAAAAAACTTTCCAAGTACACTATTTGTTTCAACAATATGACACTTCATGCACTGAATGAATGAGTTATGTAGATTTTTATGTTAGAAGGACATATTTCTGTTAAAACAGACAAAATTGTTATTCAAAGTTTAACATTGCAATAAATCTTAAGGCAAGCTTGTTAAAGAAATGTATGCATTTGCTGCCTGGTCCATGACTCTGGAGATAAATGGTGAGATTTATCTGATACAGTCATGCTATTTAACTGCAAACATGTGGACAAGTCAGTAAAGACTACAACACATGTACTACTGCACATTTCTGTTATAAGGCTTGCTGCAGCACAGCTCACATATGTCAGGACCCAATACATATCTTATGTCAAATTGCTGTTCACAGAATGTCTGTTCATTCATGATTATCACAGGCAAAACTACAGTGATGACAGGAAATCATCAGTTTTACTTTTTTTATATAATAAAATGAGACTGGTAGTGTGTGTGTTAAGACAGAGTTAGCTCTTGTTTCAACCACTGCAACATTCACTGTCATATGCACATCTGTATCTTCTGTTGTCAGCAGTAAGAAACTAGAGAATGCAGTAATCCACTTCAATACATACCCAGTAAAAAAAAAAAAAAAGTTAATGAGCTGTCAATCCATTGCTTTTAAGTCTCGTACCAGCTTATATGAGTCTAAAAATGTCTTAGTGGAAGTAGAACAAAGTTATCATGGTAACTACATTTTTTTTTTCAAAAGCAAATGCAAGCTTTCAACGAAATTTTGGCGAGGATAGCAGCATTAAGTGATGGTTGTTAAATGGAAAGGTACCAGAATTTATATTATTTATGCATTTTTCCCTATTATGGGGGTATGAGAGAGAGTGGGCAGTGCATATATACGTTAATATGTTATTCTACACATTTCTGCATCATCTGACTCTCATAGATTGTAAATAATAAATAAATTCTGATCGTTTAAATGGTCTCTCTTCCTATCTGGATATGAGGAAATGCATTTATCTTATCACCTATCTCTAAGGGCATACCTAAAGTGAATACACAAAAGTCTTTGATGTAAGCAACTTAAATGCAATAGTTTTCTGTACTTGTGTTCCTGTTACAAGTTGACTTTACATTGTTGTTGTAGCACACACTGTATGATTGCTGCATAAATCTACGTTCTTTTTTGTTTTATTAATCTGAGAGAAGGTTAGGAATGTCAGTTATAAATGCTTGAGCATTTCAGACAAAACGATGTCAGAGATTCTCGTGTTCAATCTCTGAGGCCTAGTGCATTTTTTGTAAGATATGGGAACCTATTTAAAATGGTCTATATTAGAACAAAGTTTTTACAACTTTGAATGTTCTAATATGGACCCCTTTTCAGCGAATGCTGAAAACATCGAACATGCAGAACAGCAAATTTTTTTCCTAGGGAAAAATTTCGCTGTTCCTAAACACACACACAACCCAAGCTCACCAAACAGCAATCCACACAGCTAAAATCTTACATCTAACCCTACACTAAACTGTACATACACCACTATCTATCCACTTACCTTAACCCAAACCCTAAGGTCCATCACTATCGCACACTCACCTCACCTGCACCCTAATCCTAACTCACCTACCCCGCCCTAACGCTCACGTCCACACAATCACACTTACCTGACCAGCACCCTAACTCACCTAACCTGCTCCCAATTGCACACTTACCTAAACCCAACCCGTAACTTTCCACCACAGTGATGAAAATAGCGAAGCAACAGAAATGGACAACCAAATTCTTTACCTAGGAAAAAATTTGGTTTTCTGTAGCTTCGCTATTTTCAACATTCACTGAATAGGGGTCGATATTAGAACATTCAAAGTTGTGAAACTTTGATGTTCTAATATAGACCTATTTAAAAGTGTTATTTAGTCAAGAAAACAAAATTGATAGTCATTTGTGAAACATCCCATATCTTTTTGTGTACCATTCATTAAACAAATCAATTAAGTACTATTCAAAAAATGTACTAAAAACAATAGAAGTATTCAGTCAGTCCTATATACTTTATGTATATTTAATAAACTTATGACAAACTTAATATTTTCAAGTGGCTTTAATTCTGATGTAGTGTCAAACT
>NC_056750.1:717709123-717747522 GCF_019279795.1 Protopterus annectens
GCTTTGAAACGGACATTCAGAGACTATAGTCCTCAGTGATTTGCAGACAGAAGCAAACAAAATTAAAGGAGACCTGTGTGGACGTCTAAGGCACAATTATTAAGGTTCAAGGTTTAAGTATGAACAGAGTCGCTTAACTAGGCAGTGCCCCTAAATGGGGCATTACACACGTGTACACACACCCCTTTCACCTGCTCTAAAGGAAAAAACTGCTGTGCATTGTCCAAAACTGCTGACTTTTTGGAACATGGGCTAAATTCTTGGCTAGGCTTGTAAGGGCCTCATGTCCAGTAGCCTAGTAACTTCCTGTGATCCTATATGCACCTCCCCCAGTCCTGCTGCTCTGGATCATATTTCTCCAGTCCAGCTTCTACATAAATCTCCTGTGTGGGTTTAGATGGTTGTTACATCATCTACACCCACATGAGATATTTATGAAAGAGGTTTCTGGGGCTTTCAGAGGTCACAAGAAAGGAAGTTGTCCCACATGGTCTTAATGCTTGATGTGTTTACAGAAGGTTATTTACTGAATACTTTTTTTTATTTTTAAAGAGAAGCTGGGGACCCCAACCAACCATCACGGGGTCCCCCCCCCTCAGCCAACATGGGCCCTAGGCAGCTGCCTATGAGCAAACCATTAAATAAATGAATCCGTCTTGGAGGTATGTCCCATACACTCCATGCAACCTATATTTATTGTTCTACTCTCTGCTGTGTAGCAACTTCCTACAACGTATTGCTGGCATTCTGTGATTAAAACATTTTTGATCACTTATGCTGGCATTTAAAACTCTATATTCTGTACGGTCAAACTGTCTAGCAATTCTCTCTCTCAAAAAAAAAAAATACATATATATATATATATATATATATATATATATATATATACATATATATATATATATATATACATATATACACACACACACACACACACACATTTTATATATATATATATATATATATATATATATGTGTGTGTGTGTATGTATGCCTATAATATATAGTATGTGTAAAACATGCAAAATAAATGTACTAGGGTTAAACATTTATCACTGTGAAACGGAAACAGATGCAGAATATTTACATTTTGTAAGGAAAAGCTAGTGAACAAAATACAGACTAAATGAAATGGGTGAAAATAAGAGGCAGGGATGTAGAAGTAAAAAAAAGTGCAACTGTTAACATTAAAAATATAGTGAAACTAATTCCAAGATATCTTGAACAATAGTAATATGACCAATAATTAAAGCGTATTACATGAAAATTCAATGACATTGGCAACTTGAAAGTAAAATTTTAAGTGAGTGAAACAACCTCCTTTGCATATTAATATAAACTGCCCATACAGGTAAAATGTACATGTAAGCTGCTGAGTTGCATTAAAATGCATCCTTTTTTGTAACTGACAAATTAGCTAATAATATATGTATGGGTTACTGAACTGTACCAACATGTTATATTTATCGACAAACAGGCAGGAAAAGAAATATGTTGGAGTAGGACCCAAGCCAAGTTTGCTAATACTTTTTTTTTTTTTTGTTTAAGATATGTTTATTAATATTTTGTTGGCTCTTAGGATCCAGGAAGTTAGAATTGAGAAGTCAACTTCAGAGAGGCCAGTCACAAGTGGAGTCCTTCAGGTATTGGCTTGAGTCTTTTTTTTTTTTTTTGGTGTTTCCTTATCCGAATTTAAGGCCAATGTCATTGGCCTCTAGGTGACTAAATTTGCAGATGACTGCAAATTAGGAGTAGTTGTAGACCCCCCCCCCCCACACACACACACCAGCACAAATGTTCTTCAGAAAGTGCTGATACAGATAAATAATTGGTGTGAGAGCCATGGAATAAAACTAAATGCCACAAAATGCACAGTAGTAACCTTCAGGAAGTAATTTCTCAGAGTATGATGTATTTTTTGCATTTAGTTTAAGGCCGTGGTTCTGGCACTAATCCTTGCTGTAATCTAGAACCTACTAAAGGATATCTACATAATTTGGGGATTCAGTGATTCCCCCTAGCTTGCAGTCATCAGCAAACTTAAGTCATTCAGAGGTCTTACACATTACTCTTGACGTTAGAGAAGTATATTCTAAACAGGAGTGGTACCAGCACTTAGCCCTGTGGCACACTACTAGTAAGTGCCCTCTTGCTGGATCTGGATCCACCCACTTTAGACACACGTGTCCTGGCTCTGAGCCATCTAGCTATCCATCTGATGGTGTAGGGATTTATACCCAGTTTTGTGAGTTAATTTCTAATACCCTAGTGGGGAATTGTCAAATGCCTTATTCAGGTTAAGGTTGGCAGTATGTACTCTTACCCTCATCCAGGAACTTAGTGACCTCCTCAATGAAATCCAGCAGATTCAGTAGGTGTGACTTGCAATTCATAAAGCCAAATTGGTTCAGTTACATTGTTTTGAGGTTTCCTATGCCATTATTTATCAGGTCCATGATTATTTTTTCCATGGCCTAACGTACAAGATTAGTCAAACTGGTGGGTCTGTAATTTCTCAGGAGTGTAGACACAGAGGGATGACTGTTGCTGTCTTCTACTCTATTGAGACAAAGCCAGTTCAGAGGCTGTGGTTAAATAGGGGATCCTAATCAGCCTGGTAAGTCCTGATTTAAGCTGTTTAAGTGGCAACCTCTGACCCCTTTGAAGCTGTGGTTTTATCTTTAGAGTGCAGTGGCAACCTGTTTGATAAACTGGCAGTGAAGTGGTGGAGGACATTTCTCAGGAGAGATCTGGGGTGATGGGGAGGTGAAATTTGAGATGAATTTGTTGGCCAGCAGATTTGCTGTTTCTTCTGGCTGAGTATAGGTGATGCTATCTACAACTAATTCTGCAGGTTGTTTGGTGTTGCCCTTAAGACTGTGGGCATAACTGAAAAGTGCCTTTTGGATCTGGAGGCTATTTTTACCTCAGTCTACTTTCAGAGACTTGACAAAGTTCCCTGATTTGCTTGCATAGACTAAAGAGGGAATTTTTCTTTTGTGCACATTTCCCCTTACTTATCAACAGGACTTTCTTTTTGTTAGGCAACCTATTAATACTAGGGATCTACTAGGGTGACTTGTTTTGCCATTTGACCGGGGTTTATTTTGGTCTGGTACTGCTATTTTTATGCAGTTTATATTATGGTTCCACAGGACTTTTGTGTACACTTTTGCATAAGTTTGTGTTTTCTGGGTTTGAGGAGCTTGGAAACTACCTATGCTGTCCCTTAATAGAAAGTCATTTACATTAGAGAATTTCTTAGTTTTGAGGGTTAGGTGGAGGGACAAGTTTTACCTTTATTTCAAGGGAGACTGCTTTGTGATCTGATCTTAACAGTGAGGACATGACACTAGAAGGTTGCAGCACTTCCATATTTGTGAGTCTCTGAGTTTGGATATTTGTTTAGGATTATTTGTGGGAGTGCAGTCTAGCTGCTACAAGGCAGTTTGAAATTGCAAAGTCAAAAAAAATGTTTGGGCCTGCATGTTATTGGTCATGCATGCCTCCCAATTAATGGAGGTGTAGTTAAAATCCCCAATGAGTATGGTATTGGGCTGGATAGTGAGTGACTGTAGTAACTTCAGGTAATGATGTATGCATTTCTTGGTTCATGGTGGGGGACCTGTAGCTTAGCAAGAATCTCTCTAATGGACACAAATGGCCTGTAAATGGTTCATTTCTCAGGATCCTGCTTGCAAATATTTTGCCTCCCAAGTCCCTGCTTACATTTATCTAGGGTACCAGAACTTCAGAGATTTGGGATGCATGGCTAGATTGAGTAGGACGAGATAACGAGGAAAAAGAAAATACAGAGAAGTCGAATTAGGCAACTCCGTGTGTAATGTGCAATAAGCGATCTTTGAGCAGTAACCATTTAGGACCAGCATATGTGACTAAAATCATTTGGGGAAGTATTGAAGATATGGTAAAGCTTAAATTTGTTGCGATAAGTGTCCACATTTATGTAGCAACATTTTCTGTTAATGTATCTTGACTAATCCATATTAGAAGGTGGTTGCAAATATTTCTGATATGTTTTTGTTGTTGAGGCTAAGATTCCATTAAATGAGAAAGTATATGAAACAGGCAATTAGGGAGAGGAGTCTAATCAAGTTTCAAGGATTTAGAAATCATTACATCTTTCTTGGATAAAAAGAGTTCACTCACTTTTTTTGTAAAGATGAGATAATGTAGGACATATGGCCATCAAAAATGCAAACATTTCAATGCCGGGCATACAAAGAACTAATTGTTTAGTCTTAATTTTCGCTTTGTTTTGAAGCTAATAAGTTGTTTATGGTTATGTGACATTTGATCAGTTTCATTCTACTGGCAAATGTCAGGTGAAATGATTGAAACTACATCAGAGTGACAGAGTATATGACTGACATTATTTCATTGAAAATTGGAACAGCCTGTCGAAGGTATTTGTCCTTTTTTGTATTTGGGAGATGTAAGGGAAGTAAAAAAGATCTTGTGGGTTGGCAATGGTTACCATCATGATGTATTCCAAGATGTGTAGATGTTTGTGCACCAGTATTGATTCACTGTGTGGTGATGCATCAGTATGTGGCCAAAGAGTTAATATGTATAATTTGGCGGTGTGGAGGTATGGGGGTGCTTGTCCCCTGCAAAAAAAAAAAAAAGCTTTTTATTAAGAGCAGCAGCAAACACAGCACAGGTTAGGTGCTTGTGAAATTCGCCAGATGAGGTCGGCAGGTTGGTTAACTTATTCAGTCTCAAACCCTGTACCCTGATTAACAGGATACTAGAGCCTGAATCTTTTACACCAGCTACCAGTGTCCTCAGCATGTGTATTTCCAAGGACTGCTGAGTTTCAATGCATTTTCAAATTATATTGAGTTCCAATGCATTTTAAGGACTGTTGAGTTTTTGTGCTTTGTCAAAGAATGTTGACTGTTCGCATAGTTTTTTTTTAATGTAATTTGATTTCAGTATCTGAGGTAACCTTGATATCATTAGGACAATTTATCACCCCCTTTGTGTAGCCAAACTGCTTTGCATAAGATTTTGCAAATATACATAGGTTCATAGGTTGGTACTAGGCTATTCACCCTAGCTAGCTATACAAGCCTAGCCATAACAATTATTTGGCTATTTCTTCAAACAGTATTTACTTCCCTGGACCTGCAGTTTGCTGTGTATGAGAATAAATGTTAGAATCTATACTCAATTTACTTTACTCCTTCCACATCTTGTGTTTCTATAAAATAGTTTCCTATTATGCCCAGTATATTTATTTACATTTTCTTCAATTAAACCAAACTTGGCTCACAAATGTGATTACCCTTTTTTCCCCACACCCTCATACTAGATATTTCTTTACTCTCTTATATGTCTCTAATTTCCAATATCAGGAACATAACTTACTATTCTGCCCATACTAAATAAACTCCTTTTTACCTAACCTACCTTCTCTTATTCATCTTCCTTCCTTTCTAACTGAAAATCCTTTTTATATAGACACACGTCTCTTAAATGATTGTTTTTCCCTGTCTATTTATTCAATCAGCAACAATGTTTATTTCCTATCTAAATGTAACCTTAATTTGAATTTGTCTTGGATTTATTGTTAATTTTCTAGATATCTCTGTAACCTGCATTTTAAGTGTTACTAAATGTTTTGTAACATGGAGCTTTTCTCCCCGGGCCTCCGCTAAAAATGGATATGTATCCAGTCGGACTTTCCGGGTTAACAAATGCAAAATAAATAAAATAAAAATACATTTTTTTTCTTGATCTTGAATCACCATGTTTCATTTATCCGTTTAATTTGTGTGCCCAGCTTGTTTATTTCAGTTTTCAAAGTTGTAGTTTAACCTCTTCAATTCTTACATTTGTTGTCTCACCTTAATCAGTTATCTTTGTCTTCTAGAAATACATCCTGGCATTGTGTGCCTAGATCCTGATGTTAAACATGTTTTTGATTTTTTTAGAATGTAAGCAATTTCTCGTTTAAAACGTTTCACTTTTATTCTGCAGTTTTTCCACTGAATGTATCACTCCACTTAATTTTACAATAGTGACACTCTTGCTTCAGCATTTGACTTTGCTGGTATATACACTCCAACAATTGTTATATACTCCAGGTTGTTGTTGTCACCGTTGCACAATTTCTGTTGTTATAACTGAATATGTAATAATCACTGGTCTCATAGCTGTCTATTCCCTATCATGACACTTCTACCTGATTTTTTTTTTTTTTATTTCTGTTAGAGTAACAATATTTATACACATAAACAAAAATTTAATGTTCACTAAATGCACAGTAACTTGTAGTTTCTTTACAAAAGAGTCAAATTAAATGCTTGATATGTTAATGTCAAAGGATATCTGAAAAACAGATGGCTAATTATGCAAGATGTACATTTTCATTTTAAGTAGCGTTATATTCTTCATTGCCTTGCAATTGCATTATGTCTAATAGCAAACTATAGAGTACTGACAGTTGAAAGCAGTGTAAGGGCTGAAGGAGTTAAATAATGTCATGCTGTGTTGGAAAGTCTAGTTTCAAAAAGTTAATGAATTGTGGCAGGTGTCTGTGGAAGCCAGATTAATCAACAGTTACCCTCTTAACTTCTCAGGCTGGAGGATGAGTCTGTGCAAGGCACTCAGAGAGGGTGGTGAATAGTACTGAATGTTGCAAGGCTAAAGGACTGTAAATTTTAACACTCATGACTCGTATTAAAATACGTATTTGTGAAGTATTCACATGAAGCTCTAAGCGACAACACAATGGCTGAAATTACTTTAAAATGTACTCATTTGCTAAAAGTAATGTAATGTCAGAGTTCTGCATGCATGCAGTTGGTGTGTGAATTATATTCTGTGTGTCTTGGGACTGATTCTGAAGATTTTAGCAAGCCATCTCCCAGTGCTGTTTATGGAATAAACAAGTATTTTGCACATCCTTTAGTGCCGTTCTTGACTGAGTCAAAAGGTGAAGTTCTTTATTATTTAATTTCTACTTCAGCACAGTCATTCTTTAATCATGCTTCACAAACAATAACATTAGTCTTGTGGGAATGTAATAAATTTTCCAGTAAAAACTTTATTATTAATGCTCTTAGCATTAACAGCCACGAGAGATCCTTGAAATGTTGCTATCTGAACTGTAAAATTTTTGACTTGCCAAAAATCCTGCCTTGTGTTTGTCAAATATTGCAAAATATCTGCTGCAAATGTTCTCTTTACTGATCTTGACAAGTGCATGCCATTCTGCGTGAACATGTGCCCAAAATTAGGCTTGGATGCTCTACACATTTCCATTTTTTTAAAACAGGAGATTTTTTCGGGTAGGTATTTATTCCAAAAATCTTTTCAGTCATAGTGACCTGACTCTCTCTCTTATTTGTGATTTGTGAAAAATATGTCCAAACATCTGTACAAGCTGTGTTATCTAAGAGGGCTGTAAATTCCCTACTGAGTCTTTGTGGATGAGATTAATTTGTACCAACATGAATAAAAATAGATCTGTGCTTCAACTTTTCTGAAATATAAATATCAGGTCCACTAATAATTGAATCTCCAAATTCAAGAATATATTTTCAGACCAGATCTGAAGAATCTTCAACTTTAAATACAGTAATATCTGCACTATAAATAGTTACAAAGGAATGATTTCATCACCATTAGTCTTGTTAATCCCACTGTTTTCATTGCTTATTGTGGTTTTATACATTGATAGCTTGAACCATATCGCCTTACAGTCATGTTCTTTCAATACTTCCACTTTTGGTTTCTTCCCTTTCACCTGACCCTTCCCTCTTATTTTCCCCCCAAACTTCTGTTTGGAAAAATTATGCCTTTTCCTGGAGAGTGAAGTTTTTTTTTGTAGAAAAGTGTTCTCTCTGTGACACACAACAAAATAATGTCCTTTTTAGTATGTATTCTCTTTTCGTTGCAGACATTTATTAGTTTTCCTTCCTTATTAGTTGTGAACATCTGTCTTCTTTTCTTTATTTTCTTCTGTTTGGTCTGAATTCTCAGATTGCAGAATACTTTTATCCAAAATTTCAAAGTTGTCAGTGGTATCTTGATCAATAGGGGATGAGTGTTCTTTGCAGACAATAGATGCATAATTTCCTAAATGTGTTATATTTCCTCTTTGCCTAACATTAATGATCTTATCAGTCCAGTCAGCAATATATGTAAAAACAGATGTCCTTCGCTATCACTGGCAGTGTTCTTCAAGTAAGGGATCTTCTGCCATGGATAGCCCAAAATCAGGCCACTATACCAAATTCTTCAGCTCTTACAGGTGCCATGTACCACATGTATGCTCCCTGCACAAAACATAGGGCTTAAAGGTGATGTTTGGATGCAGACATTCAGAACTTCTTTGCTGCCAGTCTGAATGCCATTACCATATGTCTGTCTGAATGCCTCTCTGCTGTGCTGGCTACCAAGCCATTTTTCAGATAAATGCCCTGTTGGAGTTTCTATTTTTTTTTTTAATACTGTTATGTGGTATTGTGTTCATGTCATTCAAAAAGGGAAAATGTCAGTGTGGGAGGCAGATTCCCCATAAAGACCATCATGACCAGTGTCTTCTGCTTGGGTGCTTCCCACAATCATATGCAGCATTTGGTCTGCCAGGCATTTGTGCATACAACCGTATGCAGTTGCCCCTCCTCTTTGTCCATATATCTTGAGAACCAACAACATCAAATGTAGGTTTAGGGTGTTATGACAGAATCATCCTATCCCAAGGGGCAGCCGTCTGCAAAGAAGGCTGCATAAAAGGCCTGATCAGGTTGCTGTCCAGCCTTCACCTGATGTTTCTAGAGGCTAGTGAAAGCCCTGAAGACTATCTGGTGCTTGCTTTGGATTTCTTTGCTACAATCCTGTTGGAGACCAGCATGAATCCTAATTCTCCTGCATTTTTGGAGGGTATTCCAATGTCTGCACCTGATGTTGAGGATAGAACCTCTGCTGATAGTATCTGAGGGATTGAGTGGGATTCCTTAAATTTTAGTGAGGGAGGAAATTCCTACCTCCATTATAAACTTGCATCAAGGATCTGACCATTCAAGGGTTTTTTGGTCAGATGTTCCTCAGAAAAAGAAACATCAGACAAAGCACATTTCCCCCATTAAGAATCCCAAGAGTAAATAGAATTTGAATCAGGATTTATTTAATGCTTTAATGGCCTTAAAGGCTCCTCAAGAGGTGTCTATTCCTGCACCCTCCTGGATTTCCACTCCTGTCAAGTGGCCAAGGCAATTGTATCCCTCTGATGCAGATTTGGATGCTGGGAAAGAATCTGTCTTACTCTTCATAAATTCCATCCCCTTTGGACTACAGAGGAAGAATTTCTTGAGTTCAGATTCCCCTTTGGAAGAGTTATCCTTTGGGGATGATAATGCCCGCATGATGGACTATTCTAAGTGGGACTATTCCCAGATCTCTGACATTAAAAAGCAATACTATGAGCTCCTACAAATAGATCCTCCCAAACTATCTGCTATCCCTGGTGTTCTGGCTGCCATTTTGGATTCTTTTTCTGCAGCCTCTGTAGCCCCTGATTCTGCCTCCTCCATTGAAAAAGCCGGATAGGTTCTACAAGTTGCCTGAGGACTACAAATGCCCTTATGTTGATCCTTCAGTGGTATCAGTTTCTTCTAACACACCTAAGTTATCAACTTCTGAGCTACTTCAGTTTGATAAAAATACTTAAAAAAAAAAAAAAAAAAAAAAAAAAAAAAAAAAAAATCCTTCAATGCCGAAGAGTAAAAAAATGAAAATTTGCTTAGGCTGTATTTGAGTTTAGTAAAATGTTGAGGATGTCAACTGTGATGAAGGCAGTTAACTGTGTGTTTATTTTTCAGCATTAAAGGATTTTACGTGAGAGTTGCAAGCTAGCTGATCATTTTTTAATTATTTTTCTCTTTACATACCAGTCCTGGAGGTTTCTTGATTTAGAAAGGTTAGGTAAGAAAGTTTATACTGCTGCTACCTTGTCTTTTAAGGCCATTAACTACCAGACTCATATTTCCAGGTATATTTTGGCCTTCCTCTTCCAGGTTTCTAAGGTGGTTCTTGACATTCCTGATTCTGAAGTGAAGGCTTACGCCCTTTCCTTATTAGGGTCCACTTCTCAAGGTGCCTGTTACTCTCTAAAATGCAGATATAATGCTACTGGTACCTCTTATATGGATGCTGCATTTGGTTTAGTGTGGAGGCTTTATTCCTTGCTGTGTCTCTAGGCTTTTCCTAATGATATCCAGGCCAAATGTTTGATGCTCTTCTGGATAACAGAAGTCTTTTTGAGACTGCTAGTGACTTAGTGTATCCAGAATAAGGGTAAGGCTTTGCAGGAACTTAAGGATATTTTTTTGTTTTCTCTATTCTTAAGTTTCAAAGGAACTATCCTTCTAAATCTGCCTTTTCATAGTCTGATTTTCCCCCCTCCTTAGGGAAAGAAAGGAATTTATTTATTGACCGTGAAAGTCCACACTGGCTTTTGACCCATTTTCAGTGGAGGCCCGGGGAGGAAAAGCTCCACGGTAATGCATTCAAAAATATAGAACATGAAGACATTAAAAAACATTTGCATATTATTTACCATTGTGGTAGTACATTCAACATAGAACATTTAAAATGAACATATTTATATCTCCTTATGCAGAAAAAAAATTCTCATTAGGTTTAGGAGCAAGAAAGAGAGTAAAGTTGAGCAGTAATGGGCAGAAGTATGTAATGAGGTAAATTGCGAGCATCACTTAGGATAGTTTAGCATGAGGTAGGGAGGCTATGGAGGTTTGATTGCTGTGCAGGGACAGGATAATTGTTTTGGTAATGTAGCTTGAGTGATGATTTAGAGTTTTGAAGATTCCGTTAGTTATATGGGAGTGTAATGTGTTCCAAAGTTTGGCTGTATTACAAGAGTACAGACTTTGTCCAGCTCTTTTGTTTGGTTTTGTAACCTTTATTAGTTGTTTCTGAGATGATCTTAGCAACTGAGTAGGAGTTTAGTTTTGCAGGACTGAGTGAAGTGCTGGGTAGATGTGGGGTTTGAAAATTATTTTATGTGCTAGTGTTAGTTGGGTATAAGAAAGATGGCTCGAGAATTGGAGCCAGTTGAGTTCTGCAATTGCTTCACAGTGGTGTTTGCAGTTAGGTTTTCCTGAGTCAAATTTAGCTATTTTATAATACCAGGATTGCAGAGTATTACTAAGGGATGAAAGTAGATTGGTAAAGATAGCACTACCATATAGGCGGGAAGTGAGGAGAAGGGTATTTGGTAGTTTAGCTTCGGTTTGCTTGTTGAGGTATAATTTTTGCCTATATAGTTTGTGTAATTTAAAGTGTACTTTTTGTATTACGTTATGAATGCGTCTCAAAGGTAAGCTTATCTATTTTCATACCTAGTAGTTTAGCAGTTTTAGATAGTTCTATTTCAGTTCCATCTTTAGAAAAAGTCTTTGTTTATGCTTGGTGGTTTTGAAGTGAATAGGAGTACTGCTTTTTTGGTGTTTAGCAACAGTTAAGAATAGTTTTGCTTTATTGGCATTTAGCAACAGTTAAGAATTAGGGTGGCCACGGTGGTGCAGCGGATAGCGTTGATGCCTCACAGCAAGAGGTTCTCCGGTTTGATTCTCGGCTGGGGTGCCTTCTGTGCAGAGTCAGCATGTTCTCCCTGTGGTAGCGTCGGTTTCCTCCGGGTGCTCCTGTTTCCTCCTACATCCCAAAGTAGGTGCATTGGACCCACTAAATTGGTTCTAGGTGTGTGTATGCATGTGTGTACCTTCTGTGGAAGGTTGGGCGCCAGGCTGGCAACTCGACACTGTTTCACTCCACTGCCAATCATGAGCAGGCAGATGATCCGCTGTGGCGACTCCTAACCGGGAAAAAGCCGAAAGAAGAATAAGCAACAGTTAAGAATTATTTAGCCAGGTTTCTATAGAAGTAAAAGCTTTTTGGGTTATTTTGAGAAGGTCATTGACATTGTCAGTGGAACATATAATTGTCGAATTGTCAGCATATTGGATTGAGTTTCCTATTTGAGAGACTTTGTGAAGGTCATTGATTAAAAATATTGGAGTAGTGGCCCTAGAATGGAGACCTGAGGGACTCCTATGTTGTTTTTTTGATATGGAAATTGTGCGTTTTTGCGATTTTACTGATTGCTCTTTATTGTGGTAGGAGTTGAACCATTTGACAGAACTGGGGGAACATCCTAGTTTTGATATTTGTAGTAGTTTGTGATGCTGTGTTGAAAGCCTTTGACAGATCTAGTAGGATTACTGAGATATAGAGACCAGTGTCAAGGGCTTTGTTAACAGTATCAGTGAAAGAGAGCAGGGCTGTAATTTTGCTATGCCCTGGACGGAAGCCATGTTGTGTGGGAGAGAAGTCATTGGCTAGGAGGTGTTTAAGTAATTGAGTGTGTACACATTTTTCTAATATTTTTGATAGTGGTGAAAGTATTGAGATAGGGTGGTAGTTTTACAGGTGATGGGAAGATCCACCTTTATGTAGTGGACTGATGATAGATTTTTTTCCTCAAGTTTGGGACATGGCATTCAGAGAGAGACCGATTTATTAGAATACTGACTGGCTATGCAATTGCTCTTGATGGTAGCTTTGAGTATTAGGTGAGGGGGAGTTTGTCAGCAGAGAGAGAGCAGGGTTTGTTTATTTAGAAGTTTGCATATTGGATAGAGAATGAAGGTGGTGGTAGATTATTAATGCAGGAGTCTAGAGTAGGGGAAGTTTTTTTAATATGTGAGGAATTTGTTGTAGGGTCTTTGACTAGGTTTTGAATAGTAGTAATGAAATGGGTGTTAAAATCGAGAGATTTGCTGTGGGGTTTTATCAGGTGTGGGGGATGGGTTTTGTAAAGTGCCAGGATTAAGTAATGTGGAGACTGATTTCCAAAACGGTTTTGGATTGTTTGCAATGGATAGCTGCAAGATAAAGTAGTTTTTCTTATCCCGTATGACTAGTTCTTTGGGATTATTTCAGAGTTTAAGTAAACTGCTGTCTCCTAGTTAATCCACAAACAATTTATTCAGAATGAACAGTGTATAGTAAGCGCTTCAGTCTTACTCTAACAAGTAAAACTTCCTCAGACAAAAAACAAATTAAGTAGCTTAAGTATACACAATTAATAATCACATGATGTTAATTTACACAATTAAAGTTTTAAAAGGTATACTGTTCCTATTTCATTAAATACATTATATTATAATAAAAGAAATTAAAATAGTGATGAAATATTAAAACTCATTCATGAAAGTGGAACTAACTGAAACGTGTTTTTTGTAATCATAAACTTTGTGAATGTATGTAAATAAATACATGTATATGATTTTCATAAAAAAAATTTATAACATTAAAACATGCATATTAGTTCATAAAACATACATAGCATAATGTAATTTCATTTCTCATCTCTGAATACTCTTTAATTTTAATATATAAGCTTATGAGCTCGTGTCATTTAAGCCTGGTAGGTTATAGGCATTCAATATAATCTGCCACAAGAGTTCAGAAAATTCCAATATTAAACTCAATTGGTGCCCCCCCCCCCAAGGTTATATTGTACTTTATCTATAATTCTAAAAGTAAAACCTATGTTGGGGGTGTTCCTGCACATGCTTTGCTAAAGCATTCTCCGTTTTTACTCTCTTGATACTATACAGATGTTCGTATACCCTGTCCTTGAGTTTACAATCTGTTTTTCCTACAGAAATCAAGGAAAGAGTTTACAAGTTGCCAGGTATACCACCCCTTTTGATAAACAGTTAAATCTGTTTTTGATGGTATACTTTCTCTCCCTAATAGTAAAGGTCTTACCCACCTCCATATGTTTACAGTATGCACAACTTTCACATTTGTAGATACCTGTAATTCTTGTTTGAGGTCAAGCATTCTCTAATAAATTTTTAAGGTTTGGACCTCTTCTGTAGGTGACCCTAGGATATGGTTCAATAATGGATACTAAATCTTTGTCTGACCTTCACAAATACATTTTTTTACAAAGTAATTTTCTTATAATAGAAGCATCCTGACTGAAAGTTGTAATAAATCTAAATAAATCAATCTAGATGGAACTTCTCTGTTATCAGGCTTAGGGATAGTGTCCCATATTGCTACCTCTTTCTTATTCCAATCAGATGTTAAAATAGGTCTGTATTCTACTGCAGCCCTTTTATATTGGACTTCAAAGGTCAGCTCATTGAGTAAATATGTAGGGTAACCACGTTTCAAAAACATGCCATATAATACTTGACATTCAAGTTTAAATTCATTTTCCTCAGACACCATCCATGCTGTTCTCACCAGTTGGCCCTTTACCACACATCTTTTTTGTTATAAAGGGTGACACCTGGTGAAATGTAAGAACGTATTTGAGTATGTTGGCTTCCTATGTATATGAGCCCTTAAATGATCCGTCATTCTCATGCTTGTATAGTTCCACACCTAAATAGGTTATACTATGGCCCAAGCTGTAAGTAAATTTTTAAGTAGTTGATCCATTTAAATAACACATTTCGGGATGTCCTCTATACAGCCATCGAACATGATAAATGCATCATCCAAAACTCTAGTAGTATAAATATTCCTAAATGGGTTGTTATTGAAAATATGATAGAGCTCCCATTGTGCCATCACTAAATTAGCGAAACTTGCACCACAGGAGGATCCCATAGCTAACCCCAATTTCTGTAAATAACTACCAGTAAACATAAAGTAGTTATTGGTTAGAATTAAATCTAACAATTCCTGTAGCAGATCAATTTCCGTTTTGAGGGCCGCCTTTTATTCAAATTAAATTTGTTACCCATTCTATGCCTACATCTTTAGGGATTACCGTATATAAGTCTTTAACATCAATGGCCAGCAATATGATGTTACTTGTATATTCCAGGTCATTGATGCTTTTTAAAAATGACCATGAATCCCTACAGATGCAGTCTGTCTGTTCTACATATTTTTTCAATTTCATATCTACAAATTTTGCTAAGGAATAAGTTATGGAGTTTCTACCACTTATTGATCAAAGTGGTGGCCCCCAAAGATCCTTATGAACTTACAGTATCCCGAAAATCATTGGAGTAATGGGGGCCAAGCATGACGTATAATTATATAATTCTATAGGAATCCATGATTCTATAAATCGTTTAAGAACACTTATATTTTATAAGCCCAGTTCATCTCATTGAGACGCTATATTATAGTGTTCTGAATTAAGTAATCTTTCCATACATATAATATAATCATCTTTGTAAAAAATACTAGGTGTCCACCTTTATCCAGATTCACTACTCTTGCATTCTGAAAATTCAGTCTAAGTTCTCCCTTTCCTCCCTTGTAAAATTATTTTTGTTTGGTAAACTACATCTATTAGTCTCAAGGCTATCCCTTAGGTCCAATTCACATATTTTTTTTAATACTTTCATCCCAGGTGGGTAATGGTGGGTTAAATGTACTTGACAACTTACATTCATTATGAGTTCTAGGATGATATTTAAACAAAAATTCTAAGTTGATTCTACGAACAAACAACTTGAAATCAGTTATTGTTCTGGCCAAATTAGCTCTTCTATCCGTGACAAATGTTTATCCTTTTGCCAATAAGTCCAATAAACCAGTATCCTTCTCTACATTAGAATAATGAAATATCTTGAAATCATGTGTACTATTAAAAATTATTTTAAGGCCATCTACAGTGGTAGATCCATCGATACCTATAACTCCAGCTAGGACATCTCTAGCTGGGAGATCTGTTACCTCTGGTTTGTATGATTCAAGGTTGGTTTCTTTGCTTGGTAAGATGTATTGTTTGCAGAGTTCGACTGACAGCCCCTCCTGTGAAAATTTTGAAATCCACCACTAGTATTCGGTTGTTGGGTATCATTAGGACCATTAAGAAATGATGATTGAGCTGTTGATTATTGGTATTATTGTATCTTTTATTATTATTCCTTAAACGGCCATTCCAACTGGAACTATTACCACTTGCATTCAGATTATTTGATAAAGAAGCTACTTCTGCATAAGTACGTTCCGAAGAACTATACTCAGGAGCTTCCATTTCCTGCTCAGTTAAAGCATAATGACACTCATTTTGGTCAATATTATGCAAATGGTTTGTGGGATTAAGCCATTCTTGTGCGGGTGTTGGCTTAGGATAAGCAGAGCCTTTGATATAGTCATTATTGCCCCTAGACAATTTCTTATTCTTTGTAATTTTCATCTTCTCTATCTGGCCATTAATACTGGAAAAATACATTCATGTTCATATTGTCCTTAATTATACTGTTATTTAGAATGTTTATTTCATCATGCAATCTGTCAATAACTTGTGTAATATTAGTGTAAGATGAAAGCGCTTACTATACACTGTTCTGAATAAATTGTTTGTGGATTAACTAGGAGCCAGCAGTTTACTTCATTTCATTGGTACAGTTTGGAAACTTTTACAAGATTATTTTTGAGTTGCTTATAAGCAAGTTCAGTTTGTTTAGTTTTAGATTTTTGCCACGGTTTCCATGCTTTATCTCTTTGGCATAGGTTTTGTTTTGTTGATTTGGTTAGCCAAGGGGCACGGCTGGCCTTGGTACATTTGGTTCATGTAGGGGCTAAGCTGTTTAGTGTGTCCAGAAAAAGTTTGTTGAAATAGTTAGCAGCTTCATCTAGGGGGGGAATTTTTAGTGGGAGCCAATTTTGGGTTTTTAGGATGTTTACAGATTTGTCTGGGTCAAAGTAGGCAAGATTTCTGGATGTTCTGTAGGTTTGTGTTTTTGATATTTGAGAGTGGGCCCTATGGGTGAATGCTGGGAGGTGATCATTTAGTATGTTAGGTAAGATGCCTGAGTTAGAATAATTTTGTGGGTGAGGTGCTAATATCCAGTCAAGTGTAGATTCTGATCTAGTGGCTAGGCCATGGGTAGGAGTTGTAATAAGCTGTATGAAACTGTAGGTTTATGCTGTTGACTGGAGAGTTGGTTGTTAGGTTTAGCCAATTAATGTTTGTATCTCCTAGAATAATGGCTTCCTGTGGGATGTTCTGGTTTGCCCAAGATAAAAAGTTCTCTAGGAGGGGGGATATTTTGCCCTGGTGAGATGTAGGTTACCACTATAAATATTTTTGTTATTGTGGATGTGATGGGAAGTTAGTAAGATTTCTAGATTGCCAAAAGTGGGGGGTGGTTGGGGGATAGATTAAGTTAAGGCTGTTTTCATAGATTAGTGCTACACCACCACCTTTTTTGTGGAGTCTATCAGCACAAATAATGTACCCTGGAGGAAGAATTTCAGTATCAACAGTGAGATTTTAGCCAAGTTTCTGTTACTGCTAGAATATTTGGAGTGTGAGTAGATAATCATGCGTGGAACTCAGAAATTTTGTTACATATGCTACATGTGTTTATTGTTACAAGTTGAAGCTGTAGGCTTTTTGAGTTAGTTAAAGATTTAGTGCCAGGGTTGAGGTGGATGTCGCCACATTGTGCGAGAGAGAGGAGATGATGAATAATAGCATCGGTGTCCATTTTTATGTGAAAGTGGCTTGGGAAGGTGGTAATTGCTTATTTTAAGTTTGGAATGGGTAGGGAAAAGTCTTGTTTTATCTAAGTTGTAAGTGTTGAGTAGGAATAAGGAGGGTGAGATGTTTGAATAACTATTTCTGCTAAGAGGTAATGGAAGGGTTTCTGTAATAGATGTTGGAGTTAATGAGCAAGGTAGGATATGTAGTGGTAGTAGTTAGTTAATAGAGGTAGAGATATTAAGAGACTAGGAATGAGAATAGTGTATGTGTATTTGTGTGGGAGGGCATCTTATTATGGAGAGTAGGTATCAATTGCATGTGATTTGAAATTGGGGTGGAGTTAGTGTAAGCTGATTTGGTTTGTAGTTAATGAAGTAGTTTGGGGAGGGGTTTATGGATGTATAAATCTAATTAGATGGGGTGGGTGGGAATGGGGGTAGGAAAGCAGAGTGAGCCCAAGCAAAAGGCAAACGGAGCGGGTTGCTCCAGTTCCACGTGGCAGAGCAAAGATAGAATTCCACAACAAACTATCAGTAGGAGGAATTCCATCTGCAGGTCAGTGAAAGCCTGTAATTAAGTTTAAAATAGAGAAAAGCATGGGTCCTACCTAGATGTGTTCCTCCTGCTAAGCCTACACAGAAGAACTTCCTCACCACTGTCTATACATAGCAGTCATAGTTCAGGCTATCTGTGTACCTAGATTTCTCACCTTTGAGTCTACTCTTATGGGTGTGCTATTAATCTTGTCATTTGAAGGGGTATTTGACTTCTACAAGGGTATGATGATGCACTACCATTAAATCCTGCATGTCCAAATGGAAGAGATTTTCTGTTTGGTTCCCCTCACACCATCAAAATCTCCTATCTGTGGAGGTTCCTCTGATTCTCTATTTGTGTGATCTGTTCAGTGTTGGGTTTGGCATATTCTTCAATTAAGGCTCACCTGTCAGCAATTTCTACAGGTCTGCCTTTGAATATTCCTCTTGCCTCTAGTTTTGATGCCAAGCAATTGCTTAAATGTGCCCTTCATATCAGGTCTACCAGGAAACCTATTCTGCTTTCTTGGGATCTCAGTTTTGTACTTGAAAAATTTATGCAGGCTCCTTTTGAGCCTTGCGTCATTGTACTTGTAAGACTATTGCTCTTTTGCTTATCTCTTCAGCCAAGAGGGTGTCTAAGCTTCAGGCACTTATGACATTTGCTCCTTTTTATTTTTAAATAGAGAGAGGGTGTTTCCTTGTACTAAGCCTTCTTTTATGCCCAAGGTGGTCAATGAGTTGACCATTAATCTTCCTAACATTTTCCTTCTTTACAGTATGACATTAAAAAAGTTCTTCACACCTTGGATTTGCATAGACAGCTTAGATTTTATTTAGATAAAACTGAAGTTATTCATAAATCTGAAAAGCTTTTTTTTCCTTTCCATCCCAGGAATTTGGTTTTGACTGTTTGTAAGCAACCCATCTCCTCTTGGATTTCTAAGGCCATTTCTTTTTGTTCCTTTCGTGTGACATGTCTTTCCTCCATAAAGGCACATTCAGCTAGGGCAGTTGCATCACCTGGTGCCTTTTTCAAGAGTCTGGATATCCGTTCTAGCCTTGAGGCTGCAACTTGTTTCTGTGTACATACTTTCAATAAACATAAGCTGGATATTATTTCTGGGGCCAAAGCAGGCCTTGCCATAGCTATTCTGCATGGTTTTGTGGATTGTTCCTCTGGTTTCCTCCACCCAGGCTTTCTCGAGAACACTGACAGTGATATGGAAGGACATATTACAGTTGTGCAAAATTTTACCATGACCATCTCTTCACTATTGTAGTATTCACCCCCACCCGTGTCCTGACTCTTATCTTGTGTTCCATTTCCACTCTCGGCTGAGGAGCTCTTCTCTTTTATTTCTTTTTTCCCCTCTTTTTTCTTCCTTGATACACATGTTCCTCTTTGTCCCAGAGGGTATCTTGTTCCTCCTGGGGCTTTTCAGTTCTGAGTGTTTGTGTCTACACTTCAGGATGCACATTTTGTGGTGGAAGAATAAATGTGATGTATGGCACATACAGGAGTTGAAGGCTTGAGTATACTGGCTGGGCATTGGGGTATCCTTAATAGGAGATCCTTTTGGTGAAAATACTTAAGTGAAGAGGAGGGCATCTACTGTTATGGTAAGATCTTGCACAACTGTACTTTCTCCAAGCTGTGCCATTTGGATAACTGCAGTCATAAGTAAGTCTAGATTTGCTACTAATAAAAATTAGTACATCATTCAACTTTTGACATATGAGGAACACAGATCACCAGTATTATCGGTTGTTATCTTTAAATATAGATAATGTTTAGCACACTGTAGAACATACAAAACAACCACCACAGTCCACCAAGTGCAAATAAATCCAATCCAGAGAGTGCGTAGAAGGTACTTTAATCAACGATACACAACAAACAATATAACGCTCCTACAACGTTTTCGTCTTCAACTTTGTCAATACACACACACATGGATATTAAACCTATATATATATCCCAAAACTCCCTCCAAATCAAAATTAATTATCCAATAGAAATATTTCAGTAGTCTAAGGATCAGTAGAAAGCAAGTGAGTGTTCATTAACCCATCAAAAAAGTTAGTAACTGATGTTTATGCATACAAGTTTCATTTTACTACCTGTTAAAATACATAATAAATATATAAATTCCTTAAACAATCATATAAAAATACATGAAACTAACCCATAAAAAATACATTTTTCATTAATATGAACATGTATAATGTAATAAATAACAGCAGCAGAATAGCACCACCTAGTGGAAACCATAAAATAACCAAATTCTTGTAAGAAGAAATTGAATTAAGACATTGTGTGTTGTAAAATGCTTAAAAATGATTAACAGATATTTAAAAATATAAAAAATACTATAAGGAATGTATAATAAGTTGTGCATTACATGAATGATGACATTAATAAAATTAATAAAATTTAATAATGCAGAAACAAAGAAAATAACACTTTAAAACACTAAAGTTTTGCAGCCCTTAGTTTTAGTACAGGTGCAATAGAAAGCATTTCGTTAAGCCCAGGACTTCTCCCAGCATCCAAAACCACTTGCCAGTACAACTCTCTGTACTCTATTTGAGTTTCCCACATGCCACCTCTTGGGTTCATAGGTACAACATCTAAGACAAAGAATTCAAAGTTCTGAGACCCACATTTTACCGAGTATTTGTATAGTGCGTTCGTGTCATTTTTAACCCTAATATCATATAAGTGTTCATAAATTCTTTGAGTTTCCTCTCACTTTTACCTATATAAAGACCCACATTTTTTACAGGTTGCAATGTAAATGATACCTTTTGTTTCACAATTTGCAAAGGTATCCAAAAACAATTTCCTTTTTCTGGCTTTCAAAAATATATGGTCACTGCGTGTTAAATGTGTACAATACCTACACCTGCCACATTTGTACAAACCTTTCTTTGTGGTTCTGTTCAACATGTCCCCTCCTTTGGTTGCAAATCTATTTTCTACAATATTCTTAATTGTTTTACCTTTTCGGTATGTACAAGTGAGTTCCTTATCAAAAATATCCTCCAAATCAGAAATCTTGGAAAAATTCTTCCATTCCCTTAAAAAAAATCTTTTTAATTGTATTTGAATTCCCATCAAAGGTGGTTATTAATCCTGAGTCATATTCTCCAATGGGGGTATTCTTTGTATTTTCCTTGTTTGTAGTATCAGTTTTGCCTAAAATCGGTGCAAACTTGTCCTTTCTTTTTTTCTTTTACTTCTTCTAAAATGGAATCAAATAATAAATGTGTATAACCTCTATTGTTAGAGACCCTTCAAGTATTCAACTTCTTCCAAGAATACTAAATCATCGGATATCATCCTACTTGCACGTACCAATTGGCCATTAACCACCCCCTTCTGATGAAAGGGGTGGCAACTGGAAAAGTGCAAGTAGGAATTGGAAAATGTTTCTTTTCTGTGAATTCTTGAAGTAAAGTTACCATTTTTCTTACCAATTTTTACATCCAAAAAATGAAGTTCTTCCTGGTCAAAATTGGCTGTAAATCTCAAAAAACTAGTGGTATTGTCTAAGTATTGTTTAAAATTGTCAAAATCATTCCTAGTACCATTCCAAATAAAACATAAATTTTCTAAAAATCTGGAGTATAAAACACAACTACCATAATAGGGTGAAATTAATAGGAATTTCTTTTCCCAATATGCCATTATTGTGTTTGCATATATTGTGGCACAATGAGCCCCCATTGCCACGCCTTTGACTTTCCTCAAATATTCACCCTGGAAATAAAGTTATTTTTTAAAATTGTTTCCATAAAAGTTAAAATGTTTCTGAATTCAGTGTGAGTTAATGTCTTACTATCTACTAGCATTTCTTCAAACCATAACATACTTATATCATGTGGGATGCTTGTGAAAAGATCTATTACATTCATGGTGCCAAATGCTATATTTTCCGAATATAAATTACCCTTCAATTTTCTCAAAAAATCCCAAGAATCTTTTAAAATATTTGCCTCATTTGAGGAAGGAACAGGATTGGAACTAATTAATGATAAAGTAGCACCAAGTATTGTTCAGGATATGAACAAATGGACATTTGGTGATTTCAATATCTTTAATTATACCAACATCCAGTTAGATATAGCATGGTTCCAACTGTTTTCGAAAGGGTTTACCTTTATTCCTAAAAAAGGAACTGACATCTTCAGACTTTTGATATTAAATTATTTATAAGGAAAAAGAATTTAGAATTAATGTTCAAAGACAAAAACGTACGTTCCACTCAAGGAAGTCTAAAAAGGAAAAGTATGTTTAACCCACCCATACACCCACAACTCAGAAATTTTGAATGTAAAGTGGAAAATTAAATTAGAATGAGTTTGCTACATCAAAAGACATACTCTGATTTGACACAAACTGAGAATTTTATCTTAAGAGAAGTTTGTAACAATAAAAGTTTGAGTCATGAAACCAGACAAAGGTGGGGGCATTGTGTTAATGGACACTATAGTTTATGAAGGAAAAATGATGGAATACTTAATGACACTGATAAATACTCTAGAGCCTCCATCAATGAAATTAACATAGCTTATAAAAAGATTCATGTTATGTTATATGACATGTTAGTGGAAGGTTCTATAGATAAAGAAACCTATCAGTATTTAACAGTAGAAAAGCCCAAGATTCCATGTATTTTTGGTATCCTGAAAGTACATAGACAGTTTGGACCCACCTTTAAGCCCCATTGTATCAGCTGAGGGCTCTGTTACAGCACCACTAGCGAAATATGTTGACCAAAAGGCTAAGAACATTATGGAAACCAGCACAAATATTTTAAAAGATTCTTGGGATTTTTTGAGAAGATTGAAGGGTAATTTATATTCGGAAAATATAGCATTTGGCACCATGGATGTAATAGATCTTTTCACAAGCATCCCACATGATATAGGTATGTTATGGTTTGAAGAAATGCTAGTAGATAGTAAGAAATTAACTCGCATAGAATTCAGAAACATTTTAACTTTTATGGAAACAATTTTAAAAAATAACTTTATTTCCAGGGTGAATATTTTAGGCAAGTCAAAGGCGTGGCAATGGGTGCTCATTGTGCCACAATATATGCAAACACAATAATGGCATATTGGGAAAATAAATTCCTATTAATTTCACCCCATTATGGTAGTTGTGTTTTATACTCCAGATTTTTAGATGATTTATGTTTTATTTGGAATGGTACTAGGAATGATTTTGACAATTTTAAACAATACTTAGACAATACCACTAGTTTTTTGAGATTTACAGCCAATTTTGACCAGGAAGAACTTCATTTTTTGGATGTAAAAATTGGTAAGAAAAATGGTAACTTTACTTCAAGAATTCACAGAAAAGAAACATTTTCCAATTCCTACTTGCACTTTTCCAGTTGCCACCCCTTTCATCAGAAGAAGGGGGTGGTTAAAGGCCAATTGGTACGTGCAAGTAGGATGATATCCGATGATTTAGTATTCTTGGAAGCAGTTGAATACTTGAGGGGTCTCTTTAACAATAGAGGTTATCCACATTTATGATTTGATTCCATTTTAGAAGAAGTAAAAGAAAAAAGAAAGGACAAGTTTGCACCGATTTTAGGCAAAACTGATACTACAAACAAGGAAAATACAGAGACTACCCCCATTGGAGAATATGACTCAGGATTAATAACCACCTTTGATGGGAATTCAAATACAATTAAAAAGATTTTTTTAAGGGAATGGAAGAATTTTTCCAAGATTTCTGATTTGGAGGATATTTTTGACAAGGAACTCATTTGTACATACCGAAAAGGTAAAACAATTAAGAATATTGTAGAAAATAGGTTTGCAACCAAAGGAGGGGGCATGTTGGAACAGAACCACAAAGAAAGGTTTGTTCAAATGTGGCAGGTGTAGGTATTGTACACATTTAACACGCAGTGACCATATATTTTTGGAAGCCAGAAAAAGGAAATTGTTTTTGGATACCTTTGCAAATTGTGAAACAAAAGGTATCATTTACATTGCAACCTGTAAAAATGTGGGTCTTTTTATATAGGTAAAAGTGAGAGGAAACTCAGGCAAAGAATTTATGAACACTTATATGATATTAGGGTTAAAAATGACACGAACGCACTATACAAACACTCGGTAAAATGTGGGTCTCAGAACTTTGAATTCTTTGTCTTAGATGTTGTACCTATGAACCCAAGAGGTGGCATGTGGGAAACTCAAATCGATTACAGAGAGTTGTACTGGCAAGTGGTTTTGGATGCTGGGAGAAGTCCTGGGCTTAACGAAATGCTCTCAATTGCACCTGTACTAAAACTAAGGGCTGCAAAACTTTAGTTAGTGTTTTAAAGTTTATTTTCTTTGTTTCTGCATTATTAAATTTTATTAATTTTATTAATGTCATCATTCATGTAATGTACAACTTATTATACATTCCTTATAGTATTTTTTATATTTTTAAATATTTCTTAATCATTTTTAAGCATTTTACAACACACAATGTCTTAATTCAATTTCTTCTTAAAAGAATTTGGTTATTTTATGGTTTCCACTAGGTGGTGCTATTCTGCTGCTGTTATTTATTAGATTATACATGTTCATATTAATGAAAAATGTATTTTTTATGGGTTAGTTTCATGTATTTTCATATGATTGTTTAAGGAATTTATATATTTATTATGTATTTTAACAGGTAGTAAAATGAAACTTGTATGCATAAACATCAGTTACTAACTTTTTTGATGGGTTAATAAACATTCACTTGCTTTCTACTGATCCTTAGACTACTGAAATATTCCTATTGGATAATTAATTTAGATTTGGAGGGAGTTTTGGGATATATATATAGGTTTAATATCCATATGTGTGTGTATTGACAAAGTTGAAGATGAAAACGTTGTAGGAGCGTTATATTGTTTGTTGTGTATCATTGATTAAAGTACCTTCTACGCACTCTCTGGATTGGATTTATTTGCGCTTGGTGGACTGTGGTGGTTGTTTTGTTGTTTCTTTGTACTTTGAGTGCCACTTGCTTTTATACTTTTACTAGTTCACACTGTAGAACATACTTAACATTAATAATTTGATAAAGCACAAGTATGTTGTACAGTGTAGTAAATATTAGCCTGTCTAAAACTTGCTGCTTTCTAACAACAAACAATGAAAATTAAAGGCAAACCAACAAAATATAAATCAAAGTAAATCTTGTTTAGAAGCTATCCCTTTCTTACTGTGAAAAACAGTGGTAAAAAATAAAACAAAATGTAAATTAATATTAGATTTTTCTTAATAGGCAACTGCACACTCCTCACAAGAATAGTTTAGATAAGCCATGAATTAGTATATTTAAGTTAGAATGGGTATGACGGTGAAGGACCCCCCCCCCCACAAAATGTGAGATTGAGTTTTCAATTTCTTCGTTTTAGTTTTTTATGCATTTATGTGACCACAAAAGGACTCGTTTCTGTTTCTTTTGTGGTTTTAATTTGTGATGCTAGTGTGCGAGATTAGGGTTGTATTGATAAGAATGAAAAACAAACCTGATTGGTTTCATTCTGTAATAGTTGTGTTTTCAGTGTTTTGAATCTTTAATTTATTATATCCAAGGCAAATAGCTTTTGGTGTTTAGGAATAAAAACAATTCATGTCTATATACATATATGTGTGTGTGTGTGTGTGTGTGTGTGTGTGTGTGTGTGTGTGTGTATGTATATATATATATATATATATATATATATACACACACACACACACACACATATATATATATATATATATATATATATATATATATATATATATATATACACACACACACATACACAAACATATATATATATATATATATATATATATATATATAAATAAAAGTGTGTGTAAATAATATAAGAACTTGAACAAATCCCTATGCTCCAAATAAAGAAAAGACCTGTTCTAGTTGTCAACTAGGGGTGATGAGATGAACTGTGCTTAAAAGTAGTATTCAAATGATCCCACATGTAATTAACTTTGTTGAAGTGAAGCCGTAAAACATAGTAATATATTTTGCATCATACACACACCCTTCAGAAAAAAAACGTTATTGCTTTTGAATAATTGTAAACTGTATAATAAATTTAGTTTTTAGAAAATTTTTTTTAGAAACAAATAAAACATCAGTTAAAATGATCACAAAGAAATGCCACAGAGATGCAAGAAGACCCTGGCAAACTGGTTTCCACTGTGTAATACCTTTAACAACATTGAAAATAACCCCTTGATCACTTGTGAATGTCCCCACTGTGTGACATTTTACTTTTTCGTCTTTACTGATGCATTTAGGCCAGTATAGCCAAACCCTGGTCACTGTAGACCTGACATATCTTCTCTTATTATGGGATCATCTGTATAGTATGAGTAGATAATTTAGTCATCCAAAGATTATTCTAATTAGTTTTGAACTGCCTCAATAACTTAAGCTTGTTTATCTGTAAAAAAAAAAAAAAAAAAAAAAATTTATGTAAATAACAAAAACTTATTCAGTATGAGAGTAAAGATAGAAGAAGGGTTTGTTTGGCTAAGCAAATTCTTCCAAGAAGCTGTATTAGTTTCCTCAAATTGTTCTATATTCTCTGTGCAGCCATAAGGAAAACATTTAATTATTTATACCTAAATAAAATTTAACTCTGGCAGAACACCCATTCCCACTGGTCCAATTATACCCTCAGCCCAGAATGTGCATATATATTAATTGAAAAAAAATAAAAATTTGTTATACAATAAAAGATCATGCTAAAAACAAAGGACTAGTTAATATACAACAGAAATTTTAATTTAAGGTATCAACACTTTGTATAATGCTAAACTTGGAAACTGTTTCTAGGTGAATATCTCTTATAATATTTGAGGATAGTCTAGGCTTCATTGAATGACAACATGCTCTGACATTTTTATTTGGAAGAAAGCAATTTTAAATTTTGAAGGTAATGATGGTATAACTGTCAAATGATTAATTTTAGAAATAAAATCTTAATTTTTTTCTTAAATTAAGATTAATGAGGAATTACATATTCATATTTATGACAATATAGTGTTTTATATGACTGTCAGAATGCAGTATTGTTGCTAAATGTTTTAACTGCCCATCATATTTTACAAAGTATGGAAACATATTCTTGGCTCAGTATGTTCTAAAAGTGCTTAATATTTCTTTTAAGATTTGACAGAAGTAAATGCTTTAAGTGGGTTATAAAATTCTGGTATGTTAAAATTTGTCATTCTAGGAGGAAAGCAGAACAGAAAGTACCTGCTGAGTCTACATTTTCTTTAATTGCAGAAAAAAGATTTAATTGTAGCAGTACTATTAATGTTATAAAGTCTCCTGATGCAATCTGCTGCATGCCTCATGGAAGTAAATGCTTATTGGTCAGGTATTTAGGAATAATATTCTCTGTTGAAATCTCAATTCATGTAAGACACTACTGAAAAAGAAAGACCAAAAATTCAAGAGAAGAGCAATTATTGAGCACCAGATTTCTCCTTTAGTCTTCTTTCCCTGATGTGGTGTATAATCATCCAACCAAATAATTATATATATACCAACTCCATGATCACCATCCATCAGAGAGAAGAGACAATTCTGAGAAATGGAAATGTTGGACGTGTATGCAAGTTTAGATTTTCTACTGTTTGAAACCTACTTTTTGGGACTCCCAAAATTTCAAATTGTAACTTAAAGAATAATTTAAAACTTTTGGCCCAAATAGACATAAATTATAATCGATGTTTAAAAAAAATACGACAATAATTGTGGGGGTTAGTAGTATATTTATTTGGTTTTAGAATCACTGTAATCATGAAAGTCTTCAATAAGTAGCAATATAATCATACAGTACTAGGAATTACTTTTAAAACTCAATAGGTAATCTACTAGTAGGATAAGCCCAGCAGTTCTCAGATTGTTTGCACCATTATTCGTGTTCATGATGGATAAATGTTTTAGTAACCTCTGATGAAAATTAAAATCCAATGTCTTAATTTAAAAAAAGACAGTGTTTTAAAGTTTTTGTCGTCTCCCCTTAATTACTAAATAATGCACAATTTATTTTAGATGATTAATGTTGGACAGTTTTTAGTTAGGGGAACTAAAAGCTTTAATTTTGATATGATATATATATTTTAATCAAGGAGTTTTTGCAGTTTGAAAGCTTTATGGAATTTATTGTTGGTGTAACTATTCACTAAGCCTAGCACATCTGTAAAAGCTAGCTGTTCAAGATTCTAACCTTTATGAATGGTCAAAGTTGTACATTAGCATTAAATATAATTTTAAAGCATCCCATAATATGCTATGGCTAGAATCAGAATACACAGAACAAAAAAAAATCCTCCCAAGTCATTAACCACATTTGAAAACTTAAGTAATTAAGTTAAAAAGTAAGTCTCCAAGTAACTATACACAAAGGGGCCATAAAAGATGATAATGACCAGAGAAAGTAAAGCTGATATGAATGTAGAATATGTTAGAAATTTATCTTTAGATAAATATATATAAATTTTATTAAAGTATAGTCCATGTATCTAAATATTTTAAATGTATGATCAGATCATTTTAACAAGAGGAGTAATTTAAAAAGTGCTAGGCATCTATATTAGTTTGCAAAAACTTAATTTCAGCAAACATCTCTTCTACCCATACTCAGCGAAAATCACTTATGCAATTTGCTGAATTTTCCTACAGCAATGAAACAATTGCCCCATACCATAATGGAACCCATAACTAACAAAATACCCACCTGATGTGAGGGGCTGCATCCACTCAACTATACATACCAACTCTGAGATTGCACTATAGTGGGGGAAAAGGGCAACGTTGTTTATTTGGCCAACTACTTCATTGCCCTCAAACTTCAATGAAGTGATTTTCACTGAATATCAGTTGATGAGGTGTTTAGTGAAAATGCCTTTTAGTGAGCTAATATAGACCCAAGCCTATATACCACAGAATTAGAGTAGCATTATTTGATTTGTTTATTCACTATCTAAAATATTAAAACTTGTAGTGAATTTGCAGTTCAATAAAATTTTTTTCAACATTCCTAGTATATAATTTATCTACATATATTAAACACTTAATACTAAAACTGAAATATTGGAATGGCAATAATTAGAAATAGCTTTTTCCAGGTTGTCACATTTCTATTCCAGTGTTGATGGCTGTTTGCCATTGAAAATCACTGCCAATGTTTGGGAGATTTCTCCCTTCCAATTTACATGACATTGGCCGTATGTTTATATCTGTTCTGGGGGAGTATGGAGGAGAGGATTGTCCCATCAAATTTGTGGGGGGGGGGGTGCAGATGGATTTTCCCCAGCAACAAATGTTTGTTGTATCTTTTGCTGCACCTTTGTGTTTCAGGCGTTTATTGCAGCAATTGTTTCTCAAATTATAGTTGCTAGAAATTTAGAAGTGAAACAAATGGACATGGGTAGTTAAATATCACGTAAAGAGCCTTCCTTAGATGAAACAGTATTTAGAACAGGGAAATAACATAATGAATTAAAAATCAATGCAACCAAATCTGTCCTCCTACAGTTAGAAAAGGAATAACATACAGAACTCTCTGCTTACCTTAAGCTATTCTTTACTTAAATGAGATTTGTCTAATAGGATATTTGCATAAACTAACGTAAATGCTTAACCAATTTATTTCTTTTCCTTGGGTTGTAGAGCCCACTTAGGTTCTAACATAAAACTTCCTACTTTATTTGACTTAAAACTTTTTTTCAACATAATAGGTACAGTAAGTAACAACTTGCGTGAAGCCTTGATTGTTTTATGGCTACTAAAAGAAAATCAACTATTTGCAGTAATTCCAAATACCTGACTTACTATGGAAAAATTGTCAAATAATATGCAGCAACAATGTATATAAGGAAATGGGGAGAGGAAGTACAGGCAGAAAGCATTAGAGCTGGAGTCAAAATAACAGATCGTCTCACCTACATGAGTAAAAGTTCATAACTGCAAATATCCACATGCTTAACCAGAAGTTAAGATATAATTATTTCATGCCAGAATAGACAGTACTGGAAAAAGAAAAAAAAATCTTTGTACCTTTCAAAGCTTTCAGGGTGGTGGGCATCTTAAGAACATTACTTTCTGAAATTAGACATTTCTGTTAAAAGTAAAATATTTATCAGTCAAAACTGGCATACAATTATTGTCATTACAGACAGGGGAAATGGGGTGAGGGCAGTGATTGAGGAAAGTACAAATGCGTAAAATATTCAAACCCTAAAACAACTTTAATATATTGAAAGAGCTAAATATAGGGTGATGATAAACTATGACTGTAGCACATAAAATAATCTGACAAAGCAGCAGAGATTTCAATCTCTTAATGAAAATATGGAATGGATTCCACGTAAAGGAATTTGACAACTAGGAAATTAATCTTATAATAATTCCAAAAATGTCAGTTGGACAAACCTTAGAATATATTTGAGATAAATGCAGTCAGTACTTCTAGCTTAAGTCAGTACAGAACTAGCAAGGAAACACAGAACTATAATGTTTATATAGGATTTGAATAACTAGTTGCATAGTTTCTATTATGTCCTTCCCTTGGTCTGACGTTACTTTTAAATGATAGTGAAGTTGGGTGTTGTATCAAAAAAAGATGGACAATAATGACTGTTATGTTTTACAGAAATTAATGATTTCTAATAGGGAGATTAGAAATACTCTCTTGCCATTAACAATTGTTAGACTAGCAGAGTAATGCAGAGAGGATTTAATTTTCTTTCATCAGCAATGAAAATGGCTTGCTTTTGTTGAGTCACAGTAGAGGAGTATTTATTGTAAATTACATATCTTAATTCACTCCTTTGACAAGGCTGTCTTGATTACTTGTTTCTTTAAGTAACTACTGAACCTAACCATGATAGTTATTGGTTGACTGTTTGGGTACTGCTTCCAAAGCCTGATTATTCTAAGAGCCATTTTATTAAACTCAGAAACAGGAACAATCTTGAACCAATCTGCCTGGAATAAACATATACTGCCATCCTCAACATTTTGAGATAGCAATTCAACAATATAAGGATTTTTAGTCTATCTGTACTCTTCATCTATTGTTTTTGCACATTTTGTCCCACTGCCTGCCTTTTGTTATCCCTTTACTCAATCAAGCAGCCTATTCATTCCCCATCACCAGTGTGTGAGTTGACTTGGAGAGACAATCATTTAAACAGCCATCAGGGATAGTTAAGGATCTGTAACAGCAGACATTCTGGTTAGGCATTGACCTATTTGCAATGGGTGGTACATTCCCTCACTTTGACAAATAGTGGTCCTTAGAAGAATCCCTGTCCCTCTCCACACAATTTGTGTGGTGGTTATCCAGCTCTCCATTAAAGAAATTAACCCCCCACTGTACCCTCAAGTACATGCAACTCCTCTGACCCCCAGGGGAGAGGTGAGTTGCCTATTCCCTTTATTCCTCTACATCTATATCTTGCTCCTATGTCAGGGAAGCTAATAAAATCTTAGTAATCTGGGATGTAAAATGGGCTCCATCCCTGTCTGAGGGATAGTAACTCTTTCATTTAAGAGAAGTACCTTACTTTGACGTCAATAACAAATGAGCTTCTAATGGCAGTAATTACTTCATCTGTAACTGTGGTAACATGCACTAGAATAATGTCTGTGTATGTTTAGATTTTGTATCTAAATACTGTCATTCATAAATTTGCTGATGCATTCTGTATACATTTAATAACTAAAGCATAGCATACAAATTTTTCTTTTAAGAGTAAGCTGATGACAGCTGTAAGACACAATTTTAATTATCCATTATTGTTGAAGATTAATTTATTTACAATATACTGTAGTAATGGAATTAGTTGTATGCTTTAATTATACCTTTAGCATTTGGCTTTTAAATACTTCACATTATACCCAAGGTCGTATTTTATTTAATGAATGTGCCTGTTCAGTTCTATTTCCATTAGATAAGAGGACAGTTTATTTACCTTGGGTGTTTTTTTTTTTAATCTCGTGTTATCGGGCTTTACGAAAGGAAGTCAGAATCATCCTTAATCATTGACACTGGATTACTCATAATTCATCATTAATGCTAGTTTTAAAAATCTTTATTAATGCAATAAATTATATCCATGTCATTCATTTTACATTTAAATTTAATTCCTTTAGTATACTATATTCACAACAGCATTATCTAGCTGAAAGAATGAATATCTGCAATAGCTGCAAAGTGTACCTAATTTATATTTCACACCCAGTTATTCACCTGTACATTACTTAGTATCTATTATTATGCTATGTTTTTGCAGAGCAGACAGTTTAATGAAAATTTTAAATAGAATAAATAGGAAATTTAGGCACACATTCATACATCTGAAAATATTTCACTAAAGCGAAATAAAGGAAATCTGACAGAGGGTGATGTTAGTAAAGAAGTTTTTTTATGGCTTAAACCAATAAAATAAAACTGGAAAGAAAAGCAAACTAAACAGAAACTGTTAAATTATTTTATCCGTCAGTAACTATACCTATCCCAACAGATTCAAATAGTTGTACTATTCATTTATCATCTTTCATCAGAATTGATTTAGTAGCAGTCTGCACCCAGAAAAGCAAATAGCTTTTTGATTTGATTGATATGTTGCAGCCAAAAACTGTAGCTTTATCATGTTTGTTTTTTGGAGCTTTTCTCCCTGAGCCTCTACCGAAAATAGGCTCACCCTGGCCCAGTAGACCTCCCAGTAAACAAGTGCAAATAAAAACTATGAATAGCTGTGGGTTCTAATTTTTATTTATTTATTTATTTTACATTTGTTGATTGGGCTAGTCCAGCTGGATATATGTCTATTTTCAGTGGAGGCCCGGGGAGAAAAGCTGCAATGGTTATTACAAGTTTAAACAGAAATAGTCATAACAACATGAAATTTATAAACAAAGTGAGTTAGTACACGCAATACACATCCAAACAGAAATAGCCATAAGATAACATTCATAAGCAAAAAGAGTAAATACTTGCAATACACACATTTGATAATATCAAAACCTAGAGTAAATAATAAATTGTCTTACAAATATGGTAAAATAAAATTTTTTTTTTTTTTTTTTTTTACAATGGTCTTACAGTATATATGAGATGACCTATATATACAAAGAGGTTATGTAAGGGGGGAGCTATCCAGGATACCGGGAAAAGAGAAGGAAAGAATTAAGGTAGAGGAAAGGACGAAGGAAGGTTAATCTGGGTTGGTACAGGAACAGAGCCAGTATTTATTGAGATGCATTTTCAGTTGTCTTTTAAAGCGTGGAAGAGTGGACATAGATGAGATATCGGATGGTAGTTTGTTCCACATTTTTCCAACAGAGTTGGAAAAAAAGCGGTCACCTGCAGAGTTATTGGGTTTGGTGATATTAACCAGTAGTTAGTTTGAAGAACGTAGGTGTTTCAGGTTATTGTATGGAGTAATGAGGTTAGAGAGTATTGGTGTTTTAGATGGTTGATATAGACTTTTGTGAGCTATTAGGAGCTGTTGATAAATGAGCTGTAGCAAATCGAGCAATATTATAGTAAGATGTAGCAAGTTTCTTGAGGTTATTTTTAGAGAGATTAGTATAAATAGGGGAAGCATATAGAAGGGTAGAGATAAGGTGAGATCTGGCTAAGGTGGTCCTAGCTTCAGGTGTAAGGAAGGGTTTGATTCTATAAAGGGATCCAATCTTTTTAACTGCTTTTATTGTGTTGTTGATATGAGAATCAAAATTGAGATTGTTGTCAATTAGTTATTCCTAGTAGTTTTGTAGTAGAATCAGGAGAAATCAGAGTGTTACCAGTGGAAGTAATAGAGAAGTTTAGAGGGGTAGATTTACAGGTAGGTGAGAACAGTAACAATGTTTTTTTTGGGGTTGAGGAGTAGGCAACGGTCAGGGAACCAGTGTTAATCGGTGGTGAAAGCTTTTTGGCTAAGAGACTGTAGTTCAGTTTGAGAGGAAGCAGTGCAGATTATAGTAGAATCATCTGCATATTGTATGCAGGTAGTGTTAGGGATAGCTGATTAGAGGTCACTAATAAAGATAGAAAATAGGAGGGGGCCTAGGATAGACCCTTGAGGTACATCTAAAGAAATAGGAAGGAGATTAGATAGTGAATTTTTCCAAAGTATTGCCTGCTGACGGTTTTCTAGGTAAGATGTAAACCAAGTTAAGGAAGGGGGATCAAGTGCAAGATATTTTATTATGTGCAGAAGATGTTTATGATTAACCATGTCAAAAGCTTTTGATAGGTCTATGAAGATAGAAGATGATAGATTATTGTTGTTGAGTTTATAGTTGATGGAGTTTGTAAAGGAGAGTAATGCAGTGGTGGTAATGTGGTAAGGTCTAAATCCATGTTGACAGTTAGCAAGTAGGTCGTTATGGAGAAGGTGGTTAAGTAGTTGTTTATGGATACATTTTTCCATGATTTTAGCTATAGGTGACATCAGTGCTATGGGATGAAAGTTTGAGAAGTCATTAGAATTAAAAATGTTTTGTAAGAAGTGTTATAGATATTTTTCTTGCATAGCAGGGTAACCCAGAAATTTAAGACTCTGAGTGGTCCGAAACTTACAATTTATTTATTTCTAGAGTTTATCCAATAAACACTTGTAAATTATCAGACCATCCCTGGGAAATATTTCAAAAAAAGATGCACTTAAGCATAGTGGGGCTTTTCTGGTTAACATATGGAGAGAGAAACATGAATATGGGTAGGGTAGGTAGCCATACAGTTTAAAAAGGCATTGTTGGCTGAAGGCAATCCCAACAAGCTGAACTAGTGAAAAGGTTGCTTTGTTGATCATGTTTTATGTTGCTGAAATTGCCACACAAAGTTTACTGCTCATTTTCAGCTGATGTGATTTGGGGCTTAGTTAAATAAATTGGTATGGTAAAAGCTTACATATCCCCACATAGAACTGTGTTTTGGGAGGTTTTTCAAAATTGTTTTTCAGATGGGGTAGGTAATTTTTTCTCTCAACAATTTGGATGGTCAGGGATTACTGGAATATGTGTTTACCTAACTGTCCTGTAATCTGAACTATGTTACCTACCAAGGGCTAGACTTAGGGTACCAAAAAGTATTTGCAAGTGTGCCAGAGATGTCTAGTTTTCATAATTCAAATTTTCAGGACCAATTAGTTCATACCCCAGTCAGTGATGAGAAAATCCTTGACTTGGTCCTAACCAGTATGGGAAAGCTCTGCTCCACCCTAGTTGCAATCTGCTCCCTTGGTAAATCAGCTATATTCACTGTAAGACTGAAGCTGAAAACTTCTAAAGCCTTGTTTTTTTTTGTTTTTAGAGATTTGACTAAGGCTAGTCTACTAAAACTGAGTAGTGACCTGGTTGAATTCATTATCTCCACAAAACCAGATGACCCCATTGCATATGTGCAATCCATTGTCAGTTTTTCCACTAATGTAAATAGCTGCATAGAGACATCTCTTCTCTTCCAAAGTAAACTCAGTGCCTTATTTGGTTACACCAATTTACCCTTGGTGTACCCTGCTCACTAGCTGCCCCTTGCAACAATAGCAATCCCTATCTGGGAGGATACCACTTTATGATTTGTACATCATATTAGATATACCAAACTCATGTTTGTAAATATGTAAACAATCTGTATTGTTAACATAGGTCTATTTCAACTGTGTGCTTTCTTTGCTTTGTATGTTTGATATTGTATAACTCCGTTTCTTTTCATATGTTACTGTAAATTTAAGTTTTATTTTGTATACTGTCTGTTTTGGAGCTTTTCTCCTTGGGTCTCCACTGATAAAGGGCCAAAAGCCCAGTTGGACTAACCCAGTTAACAAATGTCAATAAATAAATAAATAAAATCCCTGTGGTAGAACCCAAAATAAACAAGCTGTAGAGTGAGAGAGAGAAAACCTAATCACACTTTATAAAATTCCCAAAATAACAAAAATGCAATGGCTAAATTAAACAAGCAACTACAGTCCCTGTTCAAATCAACTAAAGACATATAAGGCAAAATACCACCATAAATGATTATTTGTCTGTAAAAATAATGCCCCAAAACTGCACAGAGCTAGTAGTAAATGATGCCACGTATTCATGACCCAGAGGTCGTAGCCAAACTACCAGTGGATAAATTTATCTCAAACTTCACAACCCCCTACCCCTCCCAACATTCCAGTATCACATACCCACATCTGCATCCACCCAAATCTCAGAAAAACAAGTTCTCAAGGCACATTCTTGGGCTAGGAATACTGCTTTTGTGGGCCCAGATAACATACCAGGATGCTTACTAGCCAGCCTAAACATGACCTGTCTAACCCTATACAGATTCAGTATCAACCTCCAAACAGGATATATATGCATGATGAATGCAGGATACTAATAGTTATTTCCTTGCACAGAAGTTGCCCAGAAAACAATTTACCAATAAGTCTAACCATCCTCATCTGTAAGGCTATGAGGAGCTATGATCTGAAAGGAACATAATGGAATTAATAAACAAAGCTATAGGTAACTTACAACTCTCAACCCAAGCTAGTTTGGTTTTGTCAAGAGTGGATTCTGCCTTCTCTACCTAGATGCCTTTGAGAGGATTACTAAATAATATTTGAGGGAAATAAGTACATACCACTTCTCTGGCTAATTAAGGAGTTTGATACCATTCCACACTTTGGTATTGTTAATACATTCTCCCAACTAAATGTTATCCTTAATGTTACTCAATGGTTAGCAAATTGTATCACAAATAAACCTCCGTAGATTAAGGACAATGGCTCCATCCAATATAAAATACTAATCAACTGTTGTGTACCTCAAGATAGTTTTCTTTGGTAACTTCTATTTGCTATCTACTTCTCTGAAGCTAAGGCAGGTGTTAAGGACTTAAGGGTGGCAAATTTAGCTGAGGCAGGTGTTAAGGACTTATGGGTGGCCAATTTAGCTGATGACATAAACTGGTGCCATTATATGCTCTTGAGAGGACATCAAGATTCTTCAAGAGGGCCTTTCCCAAAAAATATCCAGTTTCCAAACCATGGACTACAACTAAATGACAAAGTATAATGATATCATTTTGCAAGCACAAAGTCCCCTGCAACTCGCATGCTGACAACATTCCCCTGACAATCACTCCATAAGTTAGGGACCTGGGAATCTGTTGACTGTCAACTGGTCTTCATCAAAAAATAAACTATTGTAAGGAAGCCATTTTTCATTGCACAGTTTATTATTAAGGGTATGGCATTCACATCCAGGGATGTCATCATTCCACTATATCTGGCAGTTATTCAGCCACTCAGAGTATAATTCCTCCTTTGTTGCATACTTCAAACACCTGACACTAGTTTCTCACCAAGAAAATCAAGGGCCTAGATCAACAAGACTTCTCAGAGACTTGGCTTCATTTTTGGAATCATACTGGCTGCTTCACGGTTACCTCCCCCTAGTATACAGAGCCTTGTCAGGTTCTGTCAGACCTACAACACACAAGTAAGTACAACCTGTAATGTCAGTAGGGCTTTGATAGTGATGTAACTGCCCCAGGTGTAAAGTGTTGGCTGGGAATACAATTGGCCATCAATCATCCTCATCCCTCTTTAGTGCAATACTGGCTTTTTAAAGTTGGTATTACATTTGTGTTCAAACCTAAGTAGGATAAAGCTGTGTATGTGGTTTAAACTGCAGCAACTACTTGCTACACTGAGTTGTTAAAAAAAATAATTTTAATTAAAACACAATTTAAATAGTTCTAACGGGGTATAAACTGCAGCAAGTATTTGCAAAAGGTTAAGTATTTTTTATTTTTTTTACTAATATGTGAGGAAGGATGGTTGGGGCAGGACAAAGAAACTGTACCTGAATGGCTAGGGCAGGAAGGGGGGGGGGGTTGTGTTCACTTGGCAACCTGGCAGGTGTGCCAGTAGAAGGACCATCCATTTATTTTTCTTTCACTCTTCACAGCCAACGTATACTCTGGAACAAGCTACCCATGTATGTCAAGCAAATTCTTCATTAGCACTCAAAGAAAAATCTTGATGAGTGGATGGGATATGGCAAATACACCCCAAGGATCAATTCTGTGGCTCTGCTCAACAGGGGCACAGGAAATTAACTTTCTTGGGTGGCGTAAGCTAGGGAACATTGTTGGTTAGGCTTACTTAGGCCCTTGGGGCCTAGTACCTACCTATGAACCTATGTATATATGTATGTGTGTATTTAATACATTAGTCTGTATATGTGTGTGTGTGTGTGTGTATATATATATATATATATATATATATATATA
>NC_056750.1:717748022-717773998 GCF_019279795.1 Protopterus annectens
CATCTTCCTCGGGCGGTCCGCTTGCAGGGCTTAGCCTACTGGCACACCCCCTACTCTCTTACACGGGCCGTGTAAGAGTTACTAGTGTGATTCAGCATGCCTCATGCACCTCATGCATATGCATGACATGCTGGCATCACACAGTTTCACTGCAGCCTCCGTGTAAGAGTAGGCTTCCTGAATCTGGCCCAAAGTTTTTCAGTTTGCATGAAATTTTACTGTGCCCTTTCCAAAAATACTTTGCCTCTGATGATTTAAATGTCAGCCTAGATGGTCTATTATTACCAAAATGCTTCTCCTGATCATACCCAAGGAAATCTGCATTTCTAGCCTTAGTAGAAATTGTTCTACGTCTGTCTCTGCAGTTTAATATTTAAAAAATGTATTTGATCAAATGGGTTGTCCTTAAAAGTCTACTAGGACAGACCTCTGATTTTACTTTTTTTTTTTTTGCTTTATGTTAACCATGCAAGCCATGGTAATTTTTCCCAGATATTTGTTTGTTAATAGAAAAAAAAACAAAATACCTTGTCTTGGCAGTAGGCAATTAAATGTTGCTAGAACCATTGTGGAATTATCCACACTACAGCCTGAAGACAAATGTATCTGTTCTACTTCACTCAGTAGTGAATTGTGCATACCATCAGAACTACTGCTCACTGCTAAGTGTTCAAACAAAAAACATCACTCCCTTGAAGCTCTCTCTACCCTAGAGAATGCTGATATCTGTGCGGTCACTGAAACGTGGTTTAAAGTTGCGGAGAGCACACCAACAGTGCAAGGTTATAATGCCTTCCACGCATTTAGGCCAGCTACTTCACAGGCAGGAACTAAAAGGTGGAGGTGTCTCTATTTACATAAAAAATAAATAGACTTCAAGGCTGGTCAAGCAGGACAATGCACTTGAGCTGCTCCATGTTCAAATCACAATAGGTAAAATGCAATATCACTTTCTTGCAAGCTATAGGCTCCAGTCTATGACCCAGGAAACCCATACCATGTATTTAAACTTACTAGAAACACTAACCATCCAACACAGTACCATATCCATGGGTGACTAATTACCCCACTATTAAGTGGGAATCCTATACAACACCAAATGTACAATCACAGATACCTGGAATTTCTAAACAGAAACGCCCTGGACCAGACTTGTCAATACAACAGCCAAGGGTGCAACCATACTGGATCTAGTCCTTACTAATAGGGGAGACTGCTGCACTCCCTACTGTAATGCTTTCCCTGGTAAGGTCAGACCACAAAATGATGTCCTTTGAAGTAAAAATAAAATCTGGACCCCCACCTAAACTGGGAATATTCAGGAACTATTCTTAGGCTAACCTGCTGCTATTAACTGAGAACCTGGCAAAATTGCCAGGCCTCAAACCCTGCAAACACTTCTGCCTATGCAGAACTGTCCACAGAAACCCTGTACAAACATGTTAATAGCTGCATAGAAGCAGCTGTACCAAGCAGGAAGAAGTACAGAACTCAAATAACAAGCCACAGTGGTAGAAGCAGAAAGTCAATCAGATATATAACAGGAGGAAGAAAAGCTTGGCAAAAATTAAGAGGTGCAGCATCCAGCAGGATAATGGCACTCTCAAATTAAATAACAAAAAACTAGTAAAGTCTACCAAAGCTATTTCTGAGGAAAGTTTGGCCTCCCAGGCAAAGGAAAACCACAAAGCATTTTTTAGCTATGTTCGCAACCTCAAAGGCAATACACAACTGTGTGCAGAGCTCATTGTAAATGGATCCACCTATAATGAGCAAGAAGATAAAGCAAACCTCCTGGCTGATAAATTCAGCTCCAAGTTCACTCCTCGCGTCCCCCTCAACCTTCCATCACGAAATATAATAAAATACAACTCCCCCTACTATCACTAAGGAACAAGTCCCTTAATGCTCCAAGACCAAGAACACTGCATCAATGGGCCCAGACAACATCACAGGATGCCTTCTAAATAGCATGAAACATGACCCATCAGGGCCTCTAAAATTACTACTTAACTCTAGCCTCAAAATAGGCTTCTTGCTTCATGAATGGAGAAAGTAAACAGTCATCTCTCTGCACAAAGGTGGGCCATCTACAGACCCTGGAAAGTACAGACCCACAAGTCTTACTAGTCTTGTATGTAAACTCATGGAAAGAACATGGAGATTATCAGTAGAGATGTAGTAAATCTCCAGACACTGGAACCAACCCAGTTTGGTTTCATCAAGGGCAGATCATGCCTTCTCAACCTGGTGGACATTTTTGAGAATATCAGCAAAGCAGCAAATGAGAGCAAAATCATTTATATTGCCTACATTGACCTGGCCAAGGCATTGTTGACAAACTCAAAAGGTTAGGTACAAACTCATATGTCACTCAGTAGATAACCAACTGGCTCACAGGCAAGACCCAAGAAGTTAGAATTGGAGAGTCCACCTCTACAAAAAGGCCAGTCACAAGTGGAGTCCCTCAGGGATAAGTCCTTGGACTGCTCCTTTTTGGCATTTACTTCTCAGAAGTCAAAGCCAATGTCAGTGGTCTGGCTAAATTTGCAGATGATTGCAAATTAGGAGCAGTCATTGAAGTTCACACTAACACAGATGTTCTCCAAGAGGGGCTGACACACACAACTGGTTTCAGCGCCATGGATTAAAACTAAATGCCAAGAAATGCATAACAGTATCTTTTGGGAAGTCCTCCATCCCTGGTAACCATCATATTGACAACACACCCCTTAGAGCTGGCCAAGTAGTCAGGGACTCAGACACACACAGATAGTAACATAGCCTTTGATCACTTTATGTGTACAGTGGTGAGGAAATCATTCTATGTTGCACAACTTATAAACAAAGGTATGGCATCCAAGTCCAAGGAAGTCATTGTTCCACTGCATTCGGCATTCATCAGGCCAATCATTAAGCAGGCCCTTTTGGTATGTACCTAACCAGGTATATCCAAAAAAACTGGAATATCCAGAGGTGCCTCACTAAAAGAATACAGGGCATAAGTAATATGTCCTGTGCAGATTGCCTCAAGGTCCTATCCCTGTAATGTCTCCTACAGGCTTTTGAGGTGATATCTATGGCTGGCATACAGGGCATTATAAGACACAGTGATGGACCTCATGCATATCCACAAAACGAGAGTCCCAAAATTACCCATTCTTAAGACTTCAGCTTTGCCTGCAATATAAATAGGACCTGCTGGAGAGATGGATATGTATCCCAGAGACTACCCAGTCTATGGAATAGGCTCTCCCATCCATATGAAGCAGAGTTCCTCCCTAACCCAATTCAAGTGCAACTTGGACAACTGGATAGGAAACTGGAAATTCATCCCTGGTGTGGCACCTATGTCTCTAATGGAAACAGGTAACCTGTAAATGATTTGTCTCCATGGCCCATGCTTATACTTATCAAGGGTATCAGAACTAGTCAGAAATTTGGGACTCTTGACTAGGCTTAGAGGGCCTTGAGGTCATTAACCTAGTGAACACTTATGAACCCAAGAGTAGTTTCGAACTACGGTTTTGTTAGTATTCATGATTATATACGAATAAATGTGCAATGGTTAAGTGCAGGGGATAGTATGACCATTGTTTGACATTTCTCAAGAATTAACTGTCAGTAATTCAGCTTTTCTTGTGCTTTTGTTACATTTAGTTACAATATTTATCATTTGGATCTAATTGTTCAGCTAAAGGAACCTATTGATAGTGGCCTTATGCAGGCAATCCCAATTAACATTTAGGTCATCAGATACAATCAACTCGTTATTCTTAGAGACTGAAATAGTTTTATTCTCCAGAATGAATTTTGGATAAAATGACAGCAGGATGTATATATTTATAAGCAATATTTTACTATGTCCACCTACTAAAATGTGTGCAATATTCAAGTAGGAAAATAATATTGCTGGTAATGCTTTTAGATAAGCTAATTTTTGCATTTTTTATGAATTAGTGTCAATTTTAAGTTTATTATAGTTTCTCCACTAATAAACATAGTAAAACAAAATAAACTGGAAATGTTAAAGTATTTTAAAAAATGTGTAATGTTAGTGGAGCATTATCTAATGAAAAGTAGTCCAAGTAAAATTAAGGCAAAATAGCAAAGAAACTGCCAGCAAATAATACTCTAGATGTAAAGTCCAAAGCAAGACTTAAAACACTCCCCTCCTACTGTAGAGACGGTTATTTGTAAACTGTTGGCAGTGTTCCTCTGTGAAAGCTGATGGCCTACTGTCCTCTTAACCAGGATTCAGTAATTTCCACAATTTTAATGCGGTTATGAGTTAGCAAGGACTCTAGTACTCACAGTGTACAGTTAACAGTCGGTTTTCATATAGACTACTAGATCATCTTTTCACCTGGGATGAAAACAGTTTGGATTACTGAATTTGATCTGAACAGCACTTAATGGGACTGGTTTAGCTTCTACGTCCCCAGAGTGTGTAATATCAATATCGTAACAAGTAGAACTTATTTTTTGCAGTCTTTAACAGTGGGAATGTACTAGCTGTTATCTATGCAGTAAATTGATGATAGTATGAAGACAGAGATGAGACATTGAAGGAATTTCTGCCAACAAAATCTGTGCAGAACAACATTTTACTGAACAGATATTAATCTGCTGGCATGGATAAGCATTTTGGGGTAAAGCCCATCTTAAGAAGCTTGGATTAAGGAGTAAGCTTATAATATGAAAAGTGGAACACGTTTGCAAAGCTATTAGGGCAAAAAAAATAGGAAGGTACCTATAGAGCTGGATGGCTGCAGTCTGACTGGTGTACAGAACATGAAGCCATGCTCATTAGAGGAAGAGAAAGTATATAAAAACATGGTTTAAATGGGTGGGTGGGATGTGGATAGGTTAGAGAGTAAAGCACAACCTAGTACAGTGTACTTAGAACATAAGCACAGTTTATTGATGCAGTAAAGCAGTAGCAAACACAGTAAGTAGGTATTACTTGACAAATAGTTCATGACTACTTTTTAAGTGGATAAGAAAAACATCTGGCATGGTATAGTATGGGAACACACATGCTAGCAAGAAGGACAATGTCTGTTACCAAATTAAGTTATTGTTAAACAGAGTTAAAAAACAGTGGACATAGGAGTAGTATCACCACAGCTCTAAAATCACTACGTGGATAATTTAAAAGCCACTACTAAAAATGCTATTCGTAATCTGTAACAAAACAAAAATGAGGCAAGGAGTTTGTGGATGTTCACCTGAAAGGAATGGAGGAACTTTCTAACTCCTCTTTTTCATTTTAAGATGAATATCAAAAAGCAGCAAGCCAAAAAGTCTACAATCCCTTAAGTTAAACATACCTTCTGTACGATCACATTCTAGCAAAGAAAAGGGTGGTGGAACATAAAGCACCGTATACTGGCTCACACAATGCAATACATTATGGTGAAATGACTGCAGTATTACATTTTTTGCACTTAAGCCACTTGTCTACCTACTGGTAATCCATTTATGGGGTTTCCTTAAAAGATAATTATGATTATGCAGCAGATTTTACCTACAATTCTTAACTACACATTTCATCTCTACTTCTCTAATTACTCACAGTGCAAATTATGGAATATAGCAGTACATCATTCTTGGACTAATGCTCCATCTGAAGTTCTGAACTACTCATTAGGACCATGTAGCTATAAGAACAGTTTGATGATTTTTATATACTGAATTATTCATTTATCTCTAGCTCAATAGTCCAATCTTAATCAAGTGTGAAGGGATTAAAGCCTAAGCTTTTTCTTAATCCTATTTTACTATTTCTCAATTTCCCTTAAGTTTACCATGGCTATTAAGGAGTCAAGTGATTCATATTGTAAATTTCTTATATGAATACACTTTTTTATACATTTTTCTTGCATAATGGACTCTGCTCAGATTTATTAAAGTTTTTCAAATTTTTATTTATTTTTGAAAAGAAAGCTGCTGAACTGCAGTATTTATCAGGAAGTATCAGGTAGAAGGGCAATTGCATTTAAAAACCCTCAGGGCTGTAAAGGAAGTTCTTCACACATTTCAGTAACATTTTCATGAACCATCTGATACTAAGAACAAATCTATAAAATGGTCGATGCAGTATTTGATTTCCAGCCCAAAGTCTTCTTTTGTAAGAATCAAGATGCCCAATCCACCTATTTGGACCTGTTCAACTCTATCAAGATTCAACCCTTAAACCTGATCTTGGGTGACTAACTTCCTGAGCAGAGATTGGAAGAATTACTCATGCCGGAACACAAATGCCCAGTGATTGATTTTGTCAATGCAAATGCCTTGGAATAGCTAAAAGATACCCCCACAACAGGTAATATCTTGGACTTGGTATTAACCAACAAAAGTAACCACTGCAGCATCCCTATAGTATCATGCTCCCTGGTAAGATCGGAACATAAAGCAGTCACTTTTGAAGTCACCATCTCCCCTAACCCCTCTCAAGCCAAGGATCAGACATAAAAACCTCTCCAAAGCTGATACACAAGTTCATAGGTAGTTCATAGGTAGATACTAGGCTATCTGCCCTAGGGCATTTATAAGACTAGCCAGAGTGTATTTGGCTTCCGCCTCCCTATTAGATTAGCCTACTGTGCCTCTGTAAAGAAGGTCACAGAAGGTACCCTTTAAGATTAGTTTACTGTGCCTCTGTCTAGCAGGGACACAGAAGAGATCCTAGGGTGAATTTGAGATTTCCCATCCACGAGTCCAGATTTTGCTTGAAGAGGGTCAGCGAGGGGCTATGTCTAACATGAATTGGGATTCTATTCCAGAGTGAGGGGAGCCTCTGGGAAATGAATCTGTCCCTCCAGCATGTCCTATTTATATTTATGCTGAGGTTTAAGTCCCTGGAGCATGTAGCTCTAAGGGACTTGGATTTTTTGAGGTGGAGCATGTCCATTAATTCTGGGTTTGACATGGCTTTGTACGTCAGGCATAGATCACCTCTGAATAGGCGGTAAGCAACTGAGTAGAGCTGGAGTTTCTTTAGTCGAGCTGCATAGGACATCTGTTTGTAGTCCATGATCCTCTTGGTGAGGTACTTTTGGGGTCTCTCCAGTTGCTGCAGGTGTCGGGTAAGGAACATCTCAAAAGGGGCATTGTATTCAATTCTGGGCCTGATGAGTGACAAGTAGAGGGGCACAATGACCTCTCGATCTAGATGCAAACCCTTTCGTGATAAAGTGGGCTATATAGAAGGTCTTTCTAACCACTTTGGCAACGTGATTATCAAAGGAGAGATTACTATCTACGTTGGTCCCCAAATCTCGAATTACTTCTTCCGTACTTAATGGATTACCACCCATGTGGTAATTTGTGGGCACCTTTTTTTTCCCAAAGGGGGTGACTATGCACTTTTTAGCATTTACCTTGAAGCCGTGGCTCTGGCACTAAGCATCCGTCTCTGTGAGACCCTTTTGAAGGATGCTTGTATCAGCTGGAGATTCTATTATGGCCCCCAGTTTGCAGTCATCTGCGAACTTTGTCAGTCATAATCCCCCTGTGTTAGCCTGAACCTCAAAAGTATATACCGAACAAGAAAGGTCCCAGAACTGAGCCCTGTGGGATGCCACTTTTAACTGGTTTGGATTCAGACATGGCACCTGTGATTCTGACAATGTGGGTTCTATCCCTGAGCCAGTTTGCAACCTATCTTGTGATATAGAGGTTGATATTTAAGCTGGTAAGCTTATTTATCATGCCAGAGTGCGGTATTGTGTCGAAGGCTTTTGCGAAGTCCAGGTAGGCTGTGTGGACTACCCTTGCCCTCATCTAGGACTTTGGTAACTGTTTCAAAGAAATCAACTAGGTTTAAGAGGCAAGATCTGCCCTTAAAGCCGAATTGGGTAGGGTGCAGTGTCTGGAGGCTCCCAATGTCTTCGTTTAAGAGTTCCATGATAATACACTTCACAACTTTACAGACCAGACTAGTCAGGCTTATGGGGCGATAGTTCCCGGGGTCCATTGTGGCACCACCTTTGTGGAGTGGGACCACTGTAGCTGTACACCATTCTTTGGGTACATATCCTGTAGTAAGGCTAAGTTTGAACAGTGACTTAATGTGAGGGTTCAGTTCTTCTTGGAGCTCATGTAAGACACAGCCTGGGACACCGTCCGGTCCCATAAATGCTGTGTTTTTTGCTTTGGAGAGGGCAGCTTCACCTGTGCATCTGTGATGTCAGGGAGGTTACATTCAGTTGGGATAGGCATTTGCTCCTTTGGGGGGGAAGGGGGGGAGAAGTTTGCACTGAATCTGTCAGCCAGGATGTTGGCTATGTCTGTAGGTTCGGTATATTTTGTACCGTTATGCAACAATTCAGAGCATATCTGGGAGCTTCCACTCATATTCCTGACATAACTAAAGAAGGCCTTGTGATTATCTTTAGTGTCTAGGGCAATTTTTCTTTCAAAACTGGCCTTTGATGATTTTACGAGTTATCAAAGTTTCTTGCTAATACTGATTAGAGATGCCTTCCCTTTTTGGGATTTTGCTGTGTCATGTAGTAGCTTCCTCCTTCTGTTGTATAGCTTATTTATGGCTGGGGTCCACCAGACAGGTCTCCTGTTTTTGAAGGAGTGAGTCTTGGTTTTATATGGGATAGCACGATCCATGCATTCCTGCAGGTGCTCATAGAATGCATTTGTTAAGGATTCTGCGGATTGGGCTGTATTATCCTCTGGCCTGGGGGCTTTGAATGATTCCACCTCAGTCTTGAGAAGTGCAAAGTTGGCTTTTGAGAAATTCTTTACTGTCATTTCCTTAGCTGGGGGTGGGGACGGGATATGGATGTCTAGGGAAATTTGTTTATGGTTTTATCTTATCAATGAGGGGTTTACCTCTGGTGTGGAACAGAGTCCCCATGTTGGTGATTACCAGGTCCAATATGTTGTCTCCTCTTGTGGGAGTGGTGACCAGTTGTTCCATCATGTTAGAGTTTATAAATTCAAGGAACTGTTGGACGAGGGTGTTTGGGCTTGAGTAGTTTTCCCAGTCAATGTTTGGGTAGTTGAAGTCACCCAATAACAGTGTTTGGAGAGACCTTCATATTCTCCAGTGTTCTCAGGAATGCCAAGTGGGGTTCCTGTAATATGGAGAGTGTTCTATAGCAGGCTACAAACTGAAAGACAGTTTTGCCCACTGTTAGTTGCACATGGATGGTTTCTGATGCTTCGTGCAGTGCCACTAAACTGGAGGTGTAGGTATCTTTCATGAATATAGATACTCCCCCTCCTTTTGTGCTTCGGTCCAAGTTTTGGGGCCAAAACGCATGGTACGAGTTATAACCTGGTAGTGCTAGGGTGCTCTCAGGAGCCTTGAACCAGATTTCTGTTACTGCACAGACATCGATTTTCTCCATACTGAGGAGAGCCTCGAGTGCGTGCATGTTGAGGTTTAGACTTCTGGCATTGAGTAGCATTACCTTTAGTTTTTTTATCCTTGGGTTGTCTATGGAGGTGGGTTTGTTCTTCGAGCCTGGCCTAAAAAAGGCACTATGGGGGTGGCAAGAGCCTTGGCCAGTATACGAAAGCCTAAGGGTGACAGGTGCAAGCCGTCCCTAGCGAAGCAACGTGGCTTGTCGAGCATGTCATCCCAGACTGACAGACACTGGATCCCCTTTGAATGACACCAATACTTTAGCCATTTGTTGAAATTGATCATTTTGTCTTTATACTGTGGCATCATTCTAGCTGAGGGCAAGATGCTACTCAAGGTCAGGGTCATACCAGCCTGGGCTGCATGATCAGAGAGCTCCTCTATGTCTCCCCTCCTGAAGGATGGTATAAACAGCTTCATAGCCGCTTCCCCCTCTATAGGAACTGGCACCAATATCCAAAGCTACACCAAAGCACTATACAAGCAGTTATATAGATGCATGGAATAAGGAATACCTGACAGGACTAAATCATCCTCAATGAAGAGTAAACCTATCTGGTGGACACGTGCAATAAATAAAATCTAGAACAAAAGGGAAAAAAAATCACTAACACCAAGGAGGAGAAGGTACCCAATTGAAATCAATGTCTCCTTAGCCTGAACAAGCAAATAACAGCACTGGTGAAATTCTCCAAAGCAAACGAGTCCCAAATAGGCCACTTCTACTAGAGACATCATAAGGCCTTCTTCACATATGTCTGCAACCTCAAAAGAAGCACCCAAATCTGTTTAGAACTGGTGGTCAAGGACACCACATATACAAATGCCGAAGATATAGCAAACTCGCTGGCCGACAGATTCAGCAAAAACATTATCCCTCTGCCCCCCTCATCAGTCCATCAAGACATACCCAGTACATGTCCCCTTCCCCTTAACTCTAGGTAACAGGCCATCACTGCTCTCTCCAAGGCAAAAAATACAGCCTCCATGGGACCCGATAATATCCCAGGCTGCATCCCACATGAACTCAGGCAGGAACTTTAAGCACCATTATGCACCCTACTCAACCAAAGCCCAAGTACTGGCTTTGTCCCAGCTGAGTGGAGGACAGCCACCATCATCCCTTTACACAATGGTGGGGTGTCCAATGATCTGGGAAATTATAAATCCATCAGCCTAACTAGCCTGATCTGCAGGGCCATGGAATGGATCATGGACCTCACTAACAAGGACATTGGCAATCTCCACATACTCTATCCCACACAGTTTGACTTCGTCAAGCTGAGGTCATGTCTGCTAAATTTGGTTGACTTCTTTGAGACAGTCACCAAAGCCATGGACGAGGGGAAGACTGTACACACCGCCTACCTTGACCTGGCAAAAGCCCTAGACGCTATTCCCCACTCGGGCATAATAGATACACTCTCTCAACTAGGCAACAGTCCATATGTTACCAAATGGGTAGCAAAATGGCTCACTGATGTAACCCACCTAGTCAAAACAGGGGAAGCCACCTCGAGCAGTAGACCCGTAACAAGCGGTGTACCCCAGGGTTCAGTCTTGAGGCCTCTTATTTGGGATATACTTTTCTGAGGAGCAGGCCAAAACCAGTGGGCTACAGCGGACCAAGTTTGCAGATGACTGCAAGTTGGGTGCTGCCATAAATTCCCCTAGTGATGTGGACATCCTCCAAGAGGGTCTCACTCAGACAAATGACTGGTGCCAGAAACATGGGCTCAAGCTGAACAAAAAATGCATCATTTCCTTTGGGGAGAAAGACGTCCCTTCAAATTATCACAATAGCAACATCATAAGCACACAATCAGTCGTGAGGGATTTGAGCACCCATGTTGATAGCAACTTGACTTTTGACCACCATGTTACTTCTGTTGTATGGAAAGCCTTCTACATAATCCATCTCATAAGTAAGGCTATCTCATCCAGAGACAAATAGGTCAAAACATACCTGTATTCTTCCCCTAAAGACCACTATTGAGAACTCCCCTTTGGGCATGTACCTTGCAAAGCAGATACAGCAACTGGAGAGACCACAAGAGATTCCTCACCATGAGAATCCAGGGCCTCAAACATCTACTATACACAGACGCTAAAAGCCCTATCCCTCTAGTCAGTTTCATACAGAATCCTCAAAGGTGACCTCTGTATGGCATACAAGATTATCACGGACCCCACCTTGATGGGACTGCTGCATATCTGCAAGTAAGGCTCCACTTGAGTAACCTGCAAGCAAGGCCTCAACATGATCTGTGACAATACTTGTTGGCGGGAAAGATTTGTGTCCCAGAGACTCCCTCATCTATGGAAAAGACTCCCTCGCCACATCAAGCAGAGTACCCATCTACCCCATTTAAAGCACAACCTGTAGAACTGGATGGGAAACAGAAAATATACCCCTGGGATTCCACCAGTGTCTCTGCTGGACAGAGGCATTAGGTACTGATTTGTCTAAACATGGACTAAACTCTTGGCTAGCCTTATAAGGCCCTCAGGGCCAATAGCCTAGTAACCTCCAAGGATCCTATGAAGACAAATGTTGACCAAAATATTTGTACAATTCTCCAAAGACACAATTTTGGGATATTATTTTACACAGACATATTATAGCAGAAAGTCTTTTATTCCATTGTTTGCATTAAGCCTTGTTTTAACATGTCTGAAAGTCCACCCTCTGTAATGTTGCAGAGGCTGTTCTGATTACTTTAGGTTTGTTTTGTCCTTTTTACTTGCCTAGAACCATTTTTGTCCCAAGTTTAATATCTGAAGACTTCTCCTGATGTCAGTTAAATAATCTAGTTCTGCTTATTAAACAAATCACAGAAATTAAAGTTCTCATTTATATTACCCCACACAAAGTAATAAAAAGAAACTGCAGTATAATGGCTTCTTGCTTTAAGGACTGGGGGAGATAAGTGTATAAAATCTATGCAGATGAAATGATTTTCATATAATTAAGGGTGCAGAATTTGAACTTTGATGTGATTTTAAGCCTGATGAATTAAGAGTTGGTTTGTCACTGCAAATAGAAAAAAAAACTCTGTTTTGGTATATCCAGTCTATGACTGCTGTGGTACTTCCTTTAAGGACAGGAGACACATTCCATGTTTTTGCTTTTCTCCTGAACCCATTACTGTACTTCACATCTTGTTCCCCCCCCACCCCAGGCATTACCACCAACTATGAGAGCATTTTTAGATTTTATGTAGACCGCTGTTTTTGTATGAAATATTAGTGCACTACAGCACATTTTGTAATCTCTCATTTTCATTTCTTGAATAGGGTTGTTGACATTTGCCCCTCCCCTACACAGACACATTTTACCTAAAAAGTACTGCAAGTCAAGATAGTTTATTATGAATGCTTAATAAAATATTGTTAAAATGTATAGTAATATCAGTGACTATATCTGTATATCTAGTCAAATGCTGTCTGATAAATATTACAAGGTGTAAATTCGTAAAGCAACATAATATAAATGTGTATAATTATATGCTATGAATGAGGGGAAAAACTTAGTGTTATACTATATGCCAGCAGTATGAGTGAGTGACATTCATCTTAACTTATGAAGAGTGCTGTAAAGGAACAATGTAATACATTATTGCAGATTGCTAGTAATACAATGCTACTTTAAACTGCTACAAAAATTCCTGCTCTCATAGATTGTATGCTTCGTTTCGGTTTTCTCTAGTGTACAGCAATCTTAAGGGAGCTTTATCACATTAATCCATGTGTTTGACTTCATTTTTTAAATAATGTATGCATAAAACGACACACCCATGACAAGTATTTATCAAATTTTCAGTAAAAACACTTCAAAATGTTTATGACAGCTTATTGATTGACTTTTTTTTGCCCATCTTTGTTTAATAAAAAGAACTCCTGGTTGACAAAATTGAGTGATCTCAAAAATAATATAGTCTGATAAATTAATTCAATTCTTTTCTGTTGTCATTTTATTTCCTTCAAGTGCGTTACATTTTCACAATCATTTCAAACTCTCTCTGAACCAGCTATAAAGTTAAATATACTTCGACCAGCAAAAGGTTAGCCAATGCACAAATATCAGAAATTCAAATATTTCACAGGAGACTTAACCCATTTATGACAGGATTAATTTCAAATGAAGAGGATCAGATTGTCAACATGTTCGTCATTTCAGTTTATTTCTTATAAGTCAAATATGCCGACAGACAGAATGAGTTTGAAAATGGAAGAGTGTAATAGAAACAAGAAGGCTAGGATTGACAGCTAAAAATAGTCTGATGTGAGCAGACATGCATGTGTAAATATACATATGATAGACAGATGTAGTTAAATGTGTTTGTATACTGAGGGGTATATGTATGTGAATATATGTATACAGGTTTATATGTTTACAATTGTTTAGGTATAGGTTTAAATGTGAAGATACAGAAATATATCCAAGAAAGTGAGTGAACCTTCTGTATTAAATGAAGGAAACTGAGCGAGCTGTTTGAAAATCCTGTCAAGCTACTCTATAGTGATATAGCTTTTTGTATTGCAGTGTGATCTCGCATTTTCAATTTCACTTGTTCTGTATGCATGTTTTTTATGAACCTTTCTCTCCCTCCACTCTGACTAACCCCACATTTAATTTTTAAGTTGTGTAAATAATCACTATGATTCTCTGGAGTTACATAGCACATAGTAACTGTATTTACCATAATTGTGGGATGGGGTATTTTTCATCCAAGTCCTACAAAAATCAACATGCACAAGGTAACATATTCACTGACACTCACACTATAGAACTGCGATGGATCTATAGGTGCACTCATTCTAGGATGAGTGACATTTGGTTTTGTCTTAAAGTTAACTGCTGTAAACATAACCCTTTAGTCATAAAACATTGTTTTCAGCTCACTGCTTCCAGCTTGTCTATTAATATAGAAGTAAGATTCTCATGATGTATGCTTCAATTTATTCTTCTGAACTGGGAAGGCACATTATATTTTCTGAGAGAGTCAGAAGTTGTTCAACATTGAAACAAAACCTTAGTGTGTTATGACTTTTCACAAAACTAATTAACCAAGGTAACGGAAGATAACATTTTTATTTTGACATTTGTTTACTGGGTTGATCCAACTAAGCTGAAAGCCCATTTTCAGTGGCGACCTGAGGAGAAAAGGTCTACAAACTTACAATACAAATTTACATGGATCATAAAGAAAATATTAGATCATATCAAAAAATAGTAAAAAATAAATACTAAGACATGGAAGATGTACAAAAGTTGAACAAATACAGTAACCATAAACACATAGCCTGAGAACAACTTAAGAGAATCTGGCAAGTTCAACTATGCCAATGAATTTACAGATAAGGCATATAAAATACAAAATATGAAGGCAGATTGGAAATAATGTAGTATAAAAGAGAGTGTCAGTAACTACGAACATAAACTACATACATAATTACATCGATTATTAGTTTTATAGGCTGCACCACCCTAGTCATTATTACAACAAAGGTTCACTTCGGAATTCTACACTCCTTTAGAAATGTGCACAGAGCTACCAATCCCTATAAGAACCAAGTATAATGGGAAAATCTAACCACCACTGTAGTGATCTACTCAGTTTATTACATCAAAAACTACTTCAAGGAAAATATCAAAATCATTACAAAAATACTTAAATACACTAACACATCTATAGTGACAAACACATCTATAGTGACTAACACCAACACATCTATAGCGACTAACACCAACATCTATAGTGACAAACACTAACATCTATAGTGACAAACACTAACATCTATAGTGACAAACACTAACATCTATAGTGACAAACACTAACATCTATAGTGACAAACAAAACTGGCACAGGCAGCAGGTGACCCAAATTAGTACCTTCAAGATAAGGTAGCTGTTAAAACCAGAAAAACCTTTAATATCCAAAAGGTAAAATAGATAAAGACTCCGTAATACACTATAAGCGCTCTCATTTTGTAAGTAAAAACTTCCTCGGACTGACTAAAGGAGCCCATTACTTTATTCTAGCATCTGAAGCCGAAGATTATAAATACTTCATTAGCTGTACAAACTTAAAAAAACTTCATTGCTCAAAACATTTTCATAATGGGGCCTCCTATTATGACCAAGCTGACTTTGCCAATATAATTTAGTGCTAACTCTACCAAAGACTTCTATGTAAATCCCTGAAATATTGCAATCCCTTATTCCCCCAATTTTATGTCTCTAAAGTTAATTTACTGAGTGATGACCAAAACGAAAAATATCTTCTCCATGGGATGTGTTAATAGACATTGTTGCTTAATAGTGTTTAACATGACCTTGCAGACTCACTCCAACTGTTAAACTTAACTATAGCTACGGGTTTTGTCCCCGATGAGTGACGCACTGCAGTGGGGATACCCCTCCATCATAGTGACTTAACTGACCTGGATAATTACAAACTCACACTTACATGCCTCATCTGCAAAGTCATAGAATATTCTAAAAATGACAAATTGGGATAGAACCTTGTTAGACTTGACCTGTAACAATTTTGCTTTGTATGGGGTCGTTCTTGTACATTTAAATTGGGAAAATTCCTTGAACAGGTTCCAGAGCCTCCAGATACTGACCTAAAGAAAAGTGTCTCGGCTACTAGTTGGCTCAATAATGGTGGCCAACTATTTTCTCTGCACATGAAATCCATAAGCAATACTTATTTTTACAAGATTACAAGTGTCAAAAATTAGCACAATGTGCAAAATAAGACACAGAATTCCTTAATATATACTTTAAATCTGGTAATGTATTATTTATTTATTGACAATTGTTAACCGGGTTTGTGGCCCATTTTCAGTGGAGACCCGATGAAAAAAGCTCCAGTAATACATTTTAAAACAAGTACAATTTTAAACACCATTGATATAATGGCAGTTATAGCAAAACGATTCACATATGTTGGGTTACATGCATAAAGTTAAAGTTGCATTAAAAAGAAGCTAAAGTAACAATTTTACATTGATATAGTTCAGTAAGTCAACAATAAACATTTTTTGTTTGTATAAAATTGTGCAAAAGCATAGTAGACACATTGGAGAGAGAGGTGTAATGAGGTACTAAGTATAGGCCTTTTGAGGGTACATAAAAGGAAGGAAGACTAGGTAGGGTCATGGCAAGGGCAGGTTCTGGAATTGAGAAAATAAGCTTTTAGTTCATTTTTAAAGTGTGAGGAGTGGGAGATTGAACTTAAGTCAAGGGGAAGTTTGTTCCAAGCAAGGGCAAGGGAGTGTTTGTAGAGTAGTTCGCCTACTGACCTTTTTGGGTGGTAGATATCAAGTAATTGTTGGTCAGAAGTACGGAGGGTCTGGGATGGGATGTAGATGGAGGCTAAGGAAGATAGAGATGGACAGAAGGAGGGTTTATAAAGAATAGTGTAGCATATGAAATTGATAAGATAGCAGAAACCCAGGAAGTTCAAGCCATTGAAGAGAGTTTAAAGAAATGCAGTGGTGAGAGTTGTATGGGGAGTTAGTAATAAATATGGCTATTTTAATGGCAAGTCTGTTGCAGTTTGTTTAGAGTGGAGGCCTGGATATTGGTAAGAACTGGGGTGGCATATAAGAGGGAGGGGAGGAGTTCCTGGCCCAAGGCAAGTCTAGATTCAGGGTTAGGAATTTTCTGTTCCGATATAGCAGACCTAGTTTCTGTTTTTTTTTTTTTTTTTTTTTTTATACAATGGAGTATGTGTAGGTTGAACTTGAGTTTGTCATCAATAGTGACCCCTTGGAGTTGTGTGTGGCTGTCAGGATGGAAGCATCCAAAAGAAACCTGGCAATAAATATCCTAAATTACTCCCTATACAAATAGGAACCAAGCTGTGCCTTACATTATGAAAGGTTTTTTTTTTTTAATATTTATTACTTTTGGTGGGACTAAGATTCACAGCATAACATAAACAACTGTGACACTGTGTAAAAAAGAGGAGCAAACTGTGCTCCTGATCTCCCATCTCACATGTATTAAAGTATTAATCTACACAAGCTTAAGTGGCTTAATGTACAGAATTCTATTAACAATATGCAAATATATTTTTTAAAAGCTTTCTTGTAGAAATATTTACAAATAATGCGCGTTCATGCCTGCAAGACAATTTGCATCATCAGCAGGATCCAGAAGTGCATTAAGAAACTTCAACAGCCATAAAAGGTGCAAGTCTGGACTACTGTATCCAAATAAGTGGAACCTATTTATATAGGGCATCAGAAGCTTTGAAACAGAGGTGAATGGGGATCTAAGATGTAATACCAGCTGTGCTCATTTATTACATACCTGATGTTAGCCAGCATACCCTATTTAAGGAGCAAAACTTAAAATGCTGCCTTGATAAAAACACACACGTCACTTAACATTACAAGTGCAGCTAAAATGGTAGAAAAAGTAAACCAGTCTTATTTCAGATGCTACCATGACTTCCCTGTGTTTATTACTGTTTTTCCACTTTCACATTTGAATATAAACTTTTTAAAATTAATTTTGTTATACATTTTACTAGACTAAATCTCTGAATATATATAAAATACCTTTGTGAATAGGGTGACAATTACATGCCCTGTCTACCCAAGTTAACAACAAAAACAAATACATGTATTCATTCATGTATATTTTACATATATATAATATATATATATATATATACACATATATATATACATATATATATGTATATATATATATATATATATATATATATATATATATATATATATATATATATATATATATATATATATATATATATATACATATACACATACATACATATATATATATATATATATATATATATATATATATATATATTCCCATGGCTCTGACTGCAATAGGTCCAGTGGGATCAGTTCTGTACCCTAGTTAAATTCTAAACAAAACAGAAAAGTATAAAATACAAAAGAACTCAGTTCTTTTTCCATTTTCGTTACATGAAGTTACACTGTATTGATCTTACTGCTGACAGATCTCAGATTAAGATTCATGTTTTTACTGAGAAACTCGCTCTGTATTTGTACAAGTTAAAAAGACAGTTTTCAAACCCATTTGTTCCCACCTTCAAACTTCACTTGCTGTTTTTAAAGAACTTTTAAGGTTACCATCTTAAAAGAATAAATTATACATAGTATGCACTTCCAAGTTCTCAGTTATTAAAATACCGAGAGTCTTCATTACGGGATTTGTTTAGTGACCCTGGAAAACAGAACACATTTAAATTAACACAAAACTATAAACAATAAGGTTATAGGGACTCCACGGAAGAGCAAGACAACCAGAAAACGACAGGTAGGGAAACATTTTCATTGAACGTTTACTTGGAAAAACTAACATATTTCACTCTCCGTACACATTACACAACAGATGTGCTTCTACATTTTATATTTTGTCTAACTTGGAAACACAGGCTAAGAAATAAGGGATGAATGCAATCATATACCATCTTTTTTAATTAAAAAAACAAGTAATGCTATACGAATTAACTGTTTATGTGGGGACAGCCACCTGGCCAGAGAATGGATTTTTATCAACAATGCCAGAGACCCAGCTTCAGAAATCAAACTAAGCTACTGAAGATCCAGACAGCCTGGGTGGGGAAGAGTTACTGAGCATCTCCTTAGACAACATTCCCTCTACAGGGAGGTTTTACAATCACAACTGCAATAAATGGTATAGAGAATGTAGACTACAAAAGGAGGTTAAAAGGCATGGGACTCGTAATTGAAGCTAGGCGAGACGGAGATGGCACAATATTTGGGTTCAATGAGATGACAGGTGAAATGCATTCAAAGAGCACCAGCTATAAACAAAGGTTGCAAACTACAGCTCAGACATTAAAAAGCATTATTTCACAGAAAGAATGGTAGAGGGCTGTGTCACAAGGAAGGCCTCCAGAAAGACATTGGAAAAAAGAAATGATAGTATCAGAGGAGAGGGGAGGCAGGAATGAATTGTTAGCTATAAGCAGTTCAGAGAAGTTGCCACTTCCTACTGTCACTAAGATGTATATACGCGTGTCACTACTACTACTAAGATGTATATACGCATGTCACTACTACTACTAAGATGTATATACGCGTGTCACTACTACTAAGATGTATATACGCGTGTCACTACTACTACTACTAAGATGTATATGCGCGTGTCACTACTACTAAGATGTGTCACTACTACTAAGATGTATATTGTCACTACTACTACTACTAAGATGTATATGCTGTCACTACTACTAAGATGTATAACTACTACTAAGATGTATAACTACTACTACAAAGATGTATATACGCGTGTCACTACTACTACTAAGATGTATATACGCGTGTCACTACTACTAAGATGTATATACGCGTGTCACTACTACTACTACTAAGATGTATATACGCGTGTCACTACTACTACTAAGATGTATATACGCGTGTCACTACTACTACTACTAAGATGTATATGCGCGTGTCACTACTACTAAGATGTATATACGCGTGTCACTACTACTACTAAGATGTATATACGCGTGTCACTACTACTACTACTACTAAGATGTATATACGCGTGTCACTACTACTAAGATGTATATACGCGTGTCACTACTACTACTACAAAGATGTATATACGTGTGTCACTACTACTACTAAGATGTATATACGCGTGTCACTACTACTACTAAGATGTATATACGCGTGTCACTACTACTAAGATGTATATACGCGTGTCACTACTACTACTACTAAGATGTATATACGCGTGTCACTACTACTACTACTAAGATGTATATACGCGTGTCACTACTACTTACTACTAAGATGTATATACGCGTGTCACTACTACTACTACTACTAAGATGTATATACGCGTGTCACTACTACTAAGATGTATATACGCGTGTCACTACTACTACTACTACTACTAGTTAATGACTTCTACTGAAGGAGGGAGGCTGTGACTCTGACCAGGAACACATATTAAGTCTTCCAAACCTCTGTCTATCATCATCATCATCATCATCTTTCAGCTTTTCCCGTTAGGGGTCGCCACAGCGGATCATCTCTTTACATTTCCTCCTATCCTCTGCATCTTGTTCTGTCACACCAACCGCCTGCATGTCCTCTCTGACCAAGTCCATAAACCTCATCTTAGGCCTTCCTTTTCATCTTACCTGGCAGCTCCATCCTTGGCATACTTTTTCCAATATACCCAGCATCCCTCCTCAGCACATGTCCAAACCAACGCAATCTCGTCTCTCTTGCTTTGTCTCCAAACTGTCCAACATGAGCTGACCCTCTAATATACTGATTCCTAATCCTATCCATCCTAGTCACGCCAAGTGCAAATCTTAACATCTTTAACTCTGCCACATCCAGCTCAGACTCCTGCCTTTTTGTCAGTGCCACTGTCTCCAACCCATATAACATAGATGGTCTCACTACCCTCTTATAGACCTTCCCTTTCACTCTTACTGCTACCAGTCTGTCACAAATCACTCCTGACACTCTTCTCTACCAATTCCACCCTGCCTGTACTCTCCTCTTCACCTCTCTTCCACATTCACCATTACTCTGAACTGTTGATCCCAAGTACTTAAACTCATCCACCTTTGCCAACTCTAGTCCCTGCATCCTCACCATTCCTCTACCCTCCATGCATCCTCACCATTCCTCTACCCGCCCCTCTCATTTACACACATATATTCTGTCTTAGCCCTGCTGACCTTCATTGCTCTGCTCTCTAGAGCATATCTCCACCTCTCCAGAGAGTCTCCTCAACCTGATTCCTACTCTCACTACAGATCACAATGTAATCTACAAACGTCCTAGTCCACGGGGCTTCATGTCTGATCTCATCTGTCAACCTGTCCATCACCACTGCAAATAAGAAAGGACTCGGAGCTGATCCTTGATGTAATCCCACCTCCACCTTAAACGGATCTGTCACTCCCACTGCAGTCCTCACCACTGTCACACCACCCTCGTACATATCCTGTACCACTCTTACATAATTCTCTGCCACTCCCGACTTCCTCATACAATACCACAACTCTTCTCTAGGCACCCTATCATATGCTTTCTCCAAGTCTACAAAGACACCATGCAACTCCTTCTGACCTTCTTTGTATTTCTCCAATAACACACTCAGAGCAAACATTGCATCTGTAGTGCTCTTTCCTGACATGAAACCATACTGCTGATCAGTAATCATCACCTCTCTTCTTAACCTAGCTTCCACTACTCTTTCCCATAACTTCAAGCTGTGACTGATCACTTTTATCCCTCTGTAGTTACTGCAGCTCTGCACATCACCCTCTTTCTTAAAGACAGGTACCAAAACACTTTCTACACTACTCAGGCATCCTCTGACTTTCCAAAATTTCATTAAACAATCTAGTTAAAAATTCCACTGCCATTTCTCCTAACCACCTCCATGCTTCCATTGGTATGTCATCTGGGCCAACAGCCTTTCCATTCTTCATCCTCTTCATAGCTGTCCTTACTTCCTCCTTGCTAATCTCTTTCACTTCCTGATTCACTATCCCCACATCATCCAACCTTCTCTCTCTCATATTCTCTACATTCATCAGCCTCTCAAAATACTCCTTCCATCTACTCAACACACACTCCTCTCTTCTGAGTACCTTTCCCTGACTATCCTTTATCACCCTTACTTGCTGCACATCTTTCCCAGCTCTGTCCCTCTGTCTAGGCAATTGGTACAAGTCTTTTTCTCCCTCTTTAGTGTCCAATCTCTCATACAACTCTCCATACGCCTTATCCTTAGCTTTCGCCACATCTGTCTTTGCCATGTGCCTCATCTCCTTATACTCATGTCTACTTTCATCTCTGACAATCCCACTTCTTCTTCGCCAGCCTCTTTCTCTGTATACTCTCCTGTACTTCCTCATTCCCCCACCAGGTCTCCTTGTCCTCCTTCCTCTGTCCAGTACTTCCTCATTCCCCCACCAGGTCTCCTCGTCCTCCTTCCTCTGTCCAGATGTCACACCAAGCACCCTTCTAGCAGTCTCCCTTACTAGTTCTGCTGCAGTTACCTAGCTATTCGGTAACTCTCCACTGCCTCCCAAGTGCCTGTCTTAACTCTTCTCTAAACTCCACTTCACAATCACCCTTTTTTAAACTTCCACCATTTAATCCTTGGCACTGCTTTCACACTCCTCCTCCTCTTTATCACCGTCATCCTACAGACCACCATTCTATGCCGCTTAACTACACTTTCCCCTGCCACCACTTTACAGTCTCCAATCTCCTTCAGACTGGCCCTCCTACATTGGATATAAATCGACCTGTGTGCATCTTCCTCCACTCTTGTACGTCATCCTATACTCCTCCCTCTTCTTAAAATACGTATTCACCACAGCCATGTCCAACCTTTTCGCAAAATCAACAATCTGACCTTCTGCATTCCTCTCCTTAACACCATACCTACCCCATCACTTCCTCATCCTCTCTGTTCACTTCACCAACATGCCCATTAAAGTCCGCTCCAATCACTAGTCTCACCCTTTGGTACACTCACCACAACTTCATCCAACTCACTCCAAAATTTCTCTTTCTCATCCATCGCACACCCAACTTGTGGAGCATATGCACTAACATTCATCATTACACCATCAATTTCGAGCTTCATAAACATCACTCTGTCAGACACTCTTCTTCACGTCTTAAACACTCTTGGCATATTGTTCCTTTAGTATAAATCCTATCCCATTTCTCCTGCCATCCACACCATGATAGAACAATTTGAACCCATTTCCTAAACACCTGGCCTTACTTCCCTTCCATCTGGTCTCTTGCACGCACAATATATCAACCTTCCTTCTTTCCATCATATCAGCTAGCTCTCTTCCTATACCAGTCATACTGCCAACATTCAAAGTTCCTACCCTCACTGATACACTCCTAACCTTCCTCCGCTCTTCCTGCCTTCAGGCATGCCTTCTCCCTCCTCTTCTCCTTTGGCCAACAGTAGCCCAATTTCCGCCAGCACCCTGTTGGCCAACAGTACTGGCGGCGGTTGTTAACCCGGGCCTCGACCGATCCGGTATGGAAATATGAAATCTTTACGCCATAAGTGATGTGGCAGAATTTTTACGCCGGTTGCCCTTCCTGACACAACCCTCCCCATTTATCCACCCTTGAGACAGGCACAAAGAAATACACTGGCTTGTGCATCCCCAGTGGCTGGGTTAAGCCTCTGTCTTTATGCAGGGTAGAAAATTTAAATATAGTTTTCCATACCTGGCTAAAGTTATTTTTGTCTGGGCTGATCACTGTCCTGCCAAATATGCAGAGACCTGGACACCTCTGATCAGATCTCCAAAAAAAAAAACAGGGGAAAAAAAACACTACAGACTAAATAATTGCTGACACACAAACTTATGTAGAAGGAGTGTACAACATGTGTGGTCAATGTTAAAGGGCAAAAGTCTTCGAGACTGTTGTCTAGCAACCCCCAGTCATAACATACATTACTAGTGATTGTTTAGCTTTCTATGAATTGTGATTCAACAATGTGTGCCTTAAGTGAGTTAATTATTTTTTTTTCAGGGATTTGAGATTCAGTGAAACACATTGAAACTTTTATCACAAACACCTATATAATGTGGTTTATTTTCAATAGGTCACAAAGTCATGTGGTAGTGTAAAGGGAGTGCATGTGCAACCAAATAAAAGTGATCCCAAAAATTCCAATAAGTTGTTCAAGAGCGCTGTATAGTGGGGATGGGGAAGTTTGCCCTTTTGCTGCTGTAGAACAATTTCAGAGTTGTACATATAAATTGCACTGGCTCCATATCTTGAATCTTAAATTTTCATGAATTCCTAACTCACAACCTTTCTGCCTCAAGTTGCATCCCAAGTAAACTTGCTTTCTTGACTGAAAATTCACTTCTGCTCTACCTTCTGAATCAAAAGCACCAATTACCATTATGTTACTCTTATTTTACGTAAATATTACTCCATAAATTGTATGCACACATACTTATCTCTTTTGTACAATCCCAATAACTACTTCAATGTTTGCTGCTTCTGCTTATCCTTTTATTAAGTAGTTAAACAACCCCCCCCCCAGTTTTCAAAGTTAATTCCATTGCATGCTGTTAAATTAACTACAGTCTGGTAGTGAAGCTTTACACTCCAGGATTTGGGGACTTCTAATGTGTAACCAGCCTTCAGAGAAAATTAATACAAATATATATAAAAGTTTAGTACTCAAACTGTTGGCATAAACTATTAACTACCCAAGTATGCATTTAACAGGGTCAACACTTCCTTATAACTTTACTGAAGTTTGACATTTATGAATATTTGCAGTATGCAATCAATGAAACCTCATACTGCATGCAGTAAATCTGTAATATTACTTTTCTAAATTTTGTCCCAAGTTATTACATATTGTTTGACTTTTGACTGCATTTGACTGACAAACATTTCCTCAATTTTACTACAGTTTAAAAAAACACCAAATTTCAACGTTCTGTCCATGAGGTTAACTTCATGAACAACTGCATTATCCCATATTTTTACTGTGGAGGATATTGATAAGAAATTTCAAAAAACATCTCTTAAGGCAGAACTCTGCCATGATATGCCAAACATTACAATATATACCGATAACAAAAGTTCTATGAAAGTTTTGCATCAATGTTTTATTACCAGAGTTATGACTATGCAGTTGGTACAGTGTACAGTTCTTTGCAAACACAAACACTTGCGCAAAATTTGTAAAATGGCATGTTTGGGACATCACAGACTACATGACAAATATATATGCCATACATAATAAAAATTGATACCAAAATATTTCATGCAGAAGTTATGAGTCAGTTTTTCATCTGATGAACATTTAATCAATGTTACTGAAATTAAACTTTTCAAAACACATTTGCAAAAGACTATCTGCAGGATATTTCCTCATGACAGCTGTACTATGCATACATATTAAACATGCAAAGATTTCTTTGAACGGGAAAGATTTTACACTGTTGATGTAAAAATCACATTTTATTATAGAACTACAAAGTGAGACTTCAGATATTATGATATACAAGCACAGGTGAGTATACTGAATGCCATGTCCCACTACATTATTAACAAAGTTATTAAACTGGTGCTTAATCTGGCAAACATCTCCTCATTTTCTTTTATATGCAAACTTCAGAAACAATCAAATTTGTTGCATCTGATTAACAGCCTACATGCTTTACAGACAATTCATTGTTACTGTATTTAGAGTGGTGCATTTATAAATGTTCCAGTCTACCCCCCACAAAGGGTAAGCCAGAGACAGTTTTCATCTTGTGTAACCACACTTTTATTGGGAACAGTTAAATGATACTGATTCAGTGGGGAAGGCATGCCTATCTATATATATGGGCGGCGCAGTGTTGCAGTGGTTAATGCTGTTGCCTCACAGCAAGAGGTTCTGTGGTTCGATTCTCGGCTGGGGTGCCTGCTGTGTGGAGTTTGCATGTTCTCCCTGTGTTCGCGTGGGTTTTCTCTGGGTACTCCAGTTTCCTCCCACATTCTAAAGACA